>NC_056746.1:1254034246-1254064246 GCF_019279795.1 Protopterus annectens
CCTGTAAACTACCACATCAATAGCAATACCCTAAGCACACAGTCAGTGGTGAAAGATATGGGCACACAGGTTGATAGCAACCTTAACTTCGATCACCATGTCTCCACAGTGGTAAGAAGGGCATTTTATATTGCTCATCACATAAGTGAGGGCATTGCTTCCAGAAAAAAAGAGGTTATAACCCCCCTATACTCTTCCCTCATCAGGCCAGTAATAGAGTATAATGCTCCCTTTGGTATGTTCCTTCCCAAATACCTCCAGCAATCAGAGAGACCACAAAGGTTCCTTACAAAGAAAATTCAGGGTCTTCAAGATCTGTCTTATGTGGACAGACTGAAATCATTGTCACTTTACTCTGTGTCATTCAGGCTGCTTAAAAGTGACCTGTGCCTTGCATATAGAGCAATTTCTGTCCCAGCTTTAATGGAAATGCTGCACATTTGCAAGTCAAATAGCACACAGGTCACTCGCTCAAAGGAACTTAACCTGGTATATGACATCAACAGAACTTGCTGCAGAGACAGATTTGTCTCATAGAGGTTGCCCCATCTTTGGAACAAGCTTCCTATTCACGTTAAACAAAGCTCTTCATTGACCCTATTTAAGCGCAGTTTGGATGATTGGATGGGTAACCACAAATTCACTCCAGGGGTTCCACCTGTGTTCCCCTTGGACAGGGGAATTAGGTGCTGATTTTAGTGTCTGTTTGAACCAGACACCCTTGGGAACACAAGTTGAACTTGGCCAGAATTGTAAGGGCCCTGAGGCTGTTAGCCTAGTAACTTCCTATGATCCTATGATCAAAGTACATTCCATCAAAACATTGGAATGAGCTTTAGCATGGGTCCTGAAGAAGCCATGACATATTCTTCAAGCAGAACTTAATCCATGATCACCAGAACAGGCTTTAACATGGTTCCTATATTCTACTCCACTCTCTAAAAAAAAAGACATATGAGCTTAAGTTCATATATCTATTAATACACATTCTCTGAGAGTATGTATTGATAAATATAAGAACTTGAGCTTTTAAGTCATTTAACCTACATGGGAACAATTCCAACAAACAAAAGTTAAAAACAAGTAAGAAACTGTGAGTACTCACAGAGTCACTCATGATTAAATATGACTACAAAATGCAAAAAAATGATCAAAAATATTATTGTAGGTATCAGTCACAAATTATTTTTGCAGAGGTATTGTGAACAAACCCTGGGCAGCCACAGTGGTGTAGCGGTTACTGTTGCCGCCTCACAGCAAGAGTTTCTCTGGTTCGATCCTCGGCTGGGGTGCCTTCTGTGTGGAGTCTACATGTCCTCCCTGTGGTCATGTGGGTTTCCTCTGGATGCTCTGGTTACCTTCCACATCCCAAAGATATGCTGTAGGTGGATTGGACACTCTAAATTGGCCCTAGGCGTGAGTGCATGCATGTGTGTGCCATCTGTGGAAGATTGGGCGCCAGGCTGACAACTCAACACCGTAAAACTCTACTGCCAATCATGAGTGGACAGGTGATCTGCTGTGGAAACCCCTAACCAGGGAAAAGCCAAAAGAAGAAGAAGATTGTGAACAAACACTAACATGAATAATATGCATCAATTAAGTACAGTGTGAGAAGACGCTGTTACAATAATGACTTCATCCCATACAATATAGTCTTCCAAAGCTGCAAAAATGTAGTACATGAATTTGTTAATGGGGTAGAGCACTGATCCAAAGCAATAAATTTCAGGCTCAGCCCAGGCAATGAGAAAGATAAAACAAGTACAATAGCAATAAATAGCATAATAGGGTGCATATAAAATGGTAAGGACAATGGAATCGCTTAACCAAAACTATATGATAATATTACAATAACGAAAATAGTCATAAGTGCAAGAATGAAATGAACAAATAAGGTAAAAGGAAAGGAAATATAATGAACAGAGCAAAAATGAGGAGGGGAAAAAGTACATACGACGAAAAAGGAAAGTGGGAGGAAATGAGAAGAGCAAAGAGGAGTGAGAGAAAGTAAAATTAAAAAGAGGAAAACAATGGATAAATGGTAAAATGAGGAGAATAAAAATGTTAATGTACATCAGTAAAACTGCTTCTATATCCTTATAGCAGGACATTATATTGTCAAGGTTACTAATATTCTAGTTGGAGAAGAATTACACCTTCACATTTGAAGTTTTGTTTGTTTTAATTAATTACGCTAACTTTAAAACTTTTTCAGATAAGCAGCAAGTTGTATTAAACTATGATATAATAGGGATAGCAGTGCAACTCAACTACTATATACAACAGGTGGAAAACAAAACAACTCTGACCCAGCTTTTCCCAAATGAAGACCATCCCTTCCAGCTTCCCCTATTAATCCCAAAGGTTTAATTCACAGTGGACTAGACTCATTGAGTTACACTACTTGGGATACATTCTTCTGAAGAAACTCAATTTTTTTTTTTTTGCAGTGGTCAGCACCCCCATGTAAGGGCTGGTCCACCAAACCTCCAAAATTGGAATATACAAACTCCATGGATGCACAAACATGAAGAAGATAGAACTATCCCCCCAAAAAGAAATTCCTCCTGTTAACATACTCAGAAACCTCAGTAACAGTGCTTTCCTGTTGAAAACAGTAATTGTCAAGTGAGGTTATCATGGAGATGGGACTCAGTGAATGGAACACTGGGAAGTTGGGGCTCTGGGGATTGCAAAGAAGCTTTTCTTCTAAAGACTGTAACTTTATTAGACAAAATCCTTAGTGTTTTGGCTTACTGCCTTCTCATGAAATTGTATCCCTCTTGGGCATTCATCTTGTATATCTTTTCCTTAGTCAACATTAATTAATTTGCATTACTTCTCTTATTATTTTGTAAATAGAGAGATATGTTTCTTTCTTTCACCAGTGCATAAATACACATTTTGTTTTTTTACATGCATGTTTTCTTGCCACATTGTTGCACACATACAGTGCATTATGAATGCATATTAGTTGCCATTTTAAAACATCATATTCAACGTCTCAGTTATAATGCATTTCATATACCTCATTCTAAGAACGGATTAATTGGAAGAATTGTATTCATTCAGTTTATATCCACTGTATTATACTTTACAATAACTAAAACTCCAGTTTTTCTAAACACTTATTCTGCACACTGTTCTACCTCATGTTTACACTTAAATGCAGCATTGTTCTGTATTTTAAATCTGAAATGCTTCCTCCATGTTTCTCATTGTAACATTATGCAGAACAATTTGAAAGTATATCTACTAAAGAATGCTGGACCTTTAGCTTTAAAGACTGCATATCAAGAAGTAATTAATCATAACCACCAACAAGACACTCATTTCAGTATCATTACTAATATTTCAGTGCACAGCTTACCAACCATACCTCTCAACTATCCAGATTTTCATAGAATGTCCGGAGTTTTACTTCATATTTTCGGTCTGTTCCTCATGAAATTTGCCATTTTTTGGCAAATCTTTGAGGACTGAACTCACTAAACAGTGACATATATTTGAGTTTCAGACTTCATATCCTTCAGAAAGTGCATGCCAACAAAACCCTGTCATTCTAACAACATTTTAAGTTTATAAGAGCAGTATTTAAAATCTCTCTCTATTTATGGTCTTTTGACCCATATTATTTTAGGTTTTGCCCAGACTTACTGTGCTGAGATGCTGAGAGGCTATGATACCAACAACTGTCTTTGATGAGAATGCTGACCTGATCATTGAGTCTTTTGATGTAATTGATATAAATTAAAGTGATTTTGATGGAAGTGAAAGTAAACTTGAAACATACAACAAATATGATTTGCATTTGACATTTAATGAAACGCCCACTGCAATTCATCAATAAAGGTATCATTACTTAATGAAACATTCACTACTATTCAACCCTAAATGAATCATTACTTAATGAAATAGCCATTACTATTTAACACAAAATGTATCATTACTTAATGAAACACCCACTACCATTCAGCGCCATAGGGATATCATTACTTAATGAAACATTCACTACCATTCAGCGCCATAGGTATATCATTACTTAATAAAACATTCACTACCATTCAACCCTAAATGTGTCATTACTTAATGAAACATTCATTACCATTCAACCCTAAATGTGTCATTACTTAATGGGAAAAAAAACACTACCAATCAGCCCCATGTGTATCATTACTTAATGAAACACCCACTACTATTCAGCACTAAAAATATCATTACTTAATGAAAACACCAGTACCAATCAACACTAAAAGTGTCATTACTTAATGAAATGCCCACTGCTATTCAACCGTAAAGGTATCAGTACTTAATTCAACCCTAAAAGTATCATTACTTAATGAAATACTCACTACCATTCAGCCCTAAAGATATAATTTCTTAGTGAAACACCCACTACCATTCAACCATATATGCGTCATTACTTAATGAAACACCCACTACCATTCAACCCTAAATGGATCATTACTTTGTGATGTGCATATCAAACCACTGCCAACCAGTATGTGATGTGGATATCCCACCACTGCCAGCCAATATGTGACGACCCTCCACTACTGGGCCAGTAATCAAAGAGCTTCAGTCCTCACCACTGGCATCTGTGGGGGACGTTCACTGGGAAGATAACAGGTACACACACAGTATTGCCAGATGCAGCTCTCTGCATCATGTGCAATTTCCCTAAAGAGCACACAGAGACCACAGTCAGTCCGGGGACGGTTTCTCCCTCTCTCTTCAGATCCTCAGTAAGACTCCCCACTGGCACGGCTGTAGAGTTAAGATCTCAGCTGAGTGTCCAAATCAAGGCCTCCAGCACCCTTTCTGTCCAACCAGTGCTTTGTGTCCCTGCAGAAGTAGCTGATACACAATCTCTTTGAGATTTGATTTACACACACACACACACATACACACACATGGGAAAGGCTGGCATAGGTTTACTAGCTATACCCCCTTCTCTCCAGACTATAAGGTAGTTATGACTGCCACCAGACACTCCTGCCAGCTACCTTAAGGCTCTTCCCAGGGTACCCAATATACTGAGTGAAATTAATATTAATACAAATAGTAGTTTGACCAAGACGAAGGCTAATAGAAGTGGCCCACACAGTGTCACCAAATAAATATGCAAGCACTCTCAAAACTTAAATATACCAACTAGTAACTGACACTGCCACACCACAGAATGTAAAATCACCGACCAGAGAACTGTAGTCCAACCGTTTATTAAGCAAATTATGAGTTGACCTAGGTTTCATCCAAACTTTAAAGACTTCTTCAGAGCAATGGCAAAAAACACAACATTACCTTAAATACACCCACCCATTATTCAATTAATGCATTAAAAATTAAATCCAATCAATAATACAATCAATCACCACTAAATAAGAAACTGCTACGTGAAAACAAACACCTAAATAACTAGAAAAAAATACAAATAAATAACTAACTTCATGTTAAAACACAATAAAAAACTTCATTATCACAAAAATTGTTAAAAATTATTAAAATATCCTAATGATAATTTATGCACTAGTTTGTACCTAAAATATGCTTTAATTTTAGTATAGGAGCAATGCTGACACTATCATTTATACCAGGAAAATTCATGGCATCAAACCTTAATTGCCATTTTAATTCAGAGATATCTAAATGCACATCTAATATCCTTCCTTGGATATTTTGATTTATCTGCTGAATGACTCAAAATCTAAAAACATGTCCAGGGTACTGTCCTATATGTCTAGCTAAAGCATTAGTAGGTCTAGCATGCCTAATCCTAGCAAATGTTCATTCACTCTTTCTTTAAGGCATCTACAGGTTTTCTCTATATAAAATGCGGGGCATTCACCACACTTAGCTAAATAAACCACATTCTGACTATAACAACTAAAATGTCCTTGAATAGATTTGTGGCAACCTTGAACCCTAATCCGATGCCCAGTTTCCATTATGTGCTTGCAAGTACTACACCTTCCATATTTAAAATTTCCCAATTGTCGGCTGGTGATAAAGGTATTTCTATATGACCCCTTCTCAAGAATGTCCTTAAATGATCTATTCTAAAAACATATTGGGAAGCTTTTCCCATCTTTTCATCTATGTTTTTATCCAATTTTAACAAACCCCATTTTTTTCCGAATGACATGTATAAACCATTCAGCATCCTGGTTAAAAGTAAGAACAAAATTTAACATATCATTCCTTCCATCATAGTAATGTAATCCAGTTTCAACTTCTGAAATTCTTTCATGTACCCCCACAGATGTCCCAGTCAAAATGGTCTTGTATAGACCAACTGCTCGCTTATGAATAATTTCAACTCTAATAGCTGCACATAAAGCCACAGGGTACCCCCTCCTTATAAACATCCCCATCATGAATTCCAATTCATTAATAAAGTCCTAATACTCATTAACCATTCTGGCAGCCCTCACCATCTGACCCTTAACAATGGATCTCTTTTAATGGTGAGGATGCCAACTGTTGAAATCTAAATAAGAGTTTGAAAAAGTAGCCTTTCTATAAATCCCGATCTCAAACACTTCCGCTTTTTATCCACCTCCAAATTTACATCCAAATAGGACAACTTTTCACCACTACATTCGTGAGTCAATTTGAAAAATTTAACTGCATTATTAATAAATCTAAGGAATTCCTCAAGCTGTTCTACGCTACCCTCCCAAACAATAAAAATATCATCCAGGAAGAGCGTATATTGTTTTATGTAAATGTTAAATTCACTGGGGAAAACATACTCTTGCTCCCAGAAGGACATAACATAACTGGCATAAATGGGGGCACATGCAGCCCCCATAGCCACTTCTGTAACTTGCTTAAAAAAGTGTCCTTCGAAATACAAAAAATTATTACATAAAACTGATTCCATTAAAGTCACAAACACATTAATCTGGTCCTGATCAAATAAACCATTTTTTGTCAGTTGACGCTCTAACCAAGTTAATCCCACCTCATGAGGAATAACAGAAAACAAATTACATGCATCAGCCATAAGCAAAATAGTGTCCCCTGTAACATTTGTTATTCAATTTATCCAAAAAAATGCCATGAATCCTTGGTAATATACGCAAATGTTGCCAACCTTTTTTGGAGGTGGTAATCAAGATATTTACTTATAAAACATATTTTACTCTGCTTGCCATCCACAATGGGCCTGAACTTGATATTATTTAAACCCTTATGTATTTTTGGTATACCAAAAATATTGCTGACCATAGGGTTATCATTTCTTAAATAATTATGTTCGGTTTCATTTATTTGCCCTTGATATAATAGGTTGTCAATTAATAAATTCAATTTCAGAAATGCAATGTGAATTTCATTAATACTACTTTCTTCATATGTGTCTTCAGTTAACATACCCAACATGGCATCAATATAGTAACTTCTATCCCTGACTACAGCTCCATTGCCTTTGTCGGGCTTCATAATTCGTATTCCTTTGTCATTGACCAATTCAAATGATAAACTCTTCTCTTTCACAGTCATATTATTATAATTATTACTATTTTTGATTCTAAAGTGCTCCCTAATATCTATTTCACATGCTCTCTCAAACATAGATACCATTTGATTGGCAGGCAGATTAAATTTACTAGGTTTTAGCAACACGTTACGTTGCTGACTCGTACCAGCATCAGTGAACCACATCCTAATATTCATTTTCCGAGTAATCCTTTTAAGATCAATCAACATTTCGAACAGTACCCCTCCCCTTCCTGGTACAAATGTAAACCCTTTTGATAGCAAATTAGCATGCTCCATACCAAGCTCTTTTTTAGAATAATTATATACTTTATAATCCATGTGCATTAAGAATAACCACGGAGTTACTTAAAATTTTTAAATCACCTGTTTCATACAAACCATCCATAAATTCCTCAAAATTAAAACAATTACTTACGTGACATCGGTCATTATGTTTGCCAAACTCAAAATAATGTCCAGATAAATGTCCATCCATATGTCCACTGTTCGGACTCATACTATTGCTTTCACATAAATACGTATCTTTGATGTTAATGTCATTTGCTGATTCAATGCACCCACACGTATTGTTTCCCTCTTCACTATCCATCACATCCAATACATCAATTTTATCTGAAGACAATTGTTCACCATTACCACAGCCCAAAACTGAGTCATTAAACTGGTAAACACTTACTTGTAATAATGACTCCACTGATATATTCATCTCCGTTTGGGCTGGTAATTGTTGTATGGTGGTAATTCCGCATTTTCAGCTGAGCTCCCTGTTCCAAGTAGTAGTTCTTCTGTCCCCTTCTGGCACTGTAACCATCCTGGCTCTTGTTGCACAACCTCTCGGAATGCCTGGGCCCACCCTCTAAAGGGGATTCCATCTGCCAAGGATGATAATCATTCTGTTGTGATGTCATTTCCTGTTCACATTCCACGCTGTCATTCATCCCACCTCTTTGGTTACCACAGTTACCTCCCAAAAGGGGATAAACCTTATTATTGGAATACTCTTCTGCATCTCTTCTTAATTTATGAAGTTTTCTTTGAAATATAGTATGACAACTATTTCCACACTGGCTAATATATTGTTATAATTAGTGTGATATTGTTCAAACATCAAGTCATTGAGAATTAATTCATTTTTGCTCTCCAGTTCATTCATTCATTCTTCTATCATTTGTCAATTGTATTTTGTCATAATCTTCATTAATTTTATACCAGTATGATCAAGACGTTTATGCACTTCATTTAATATTTCTTAGTTACTTTCAACATCGTTGGGGTATCTCCAAAGCCGCAAACCCCATGGTACCAACCCCAATTCTATATTTCTTAGTAGATAACCATTTTCCAGCTGCAATTTTTTCATGCTAAACAACTTTGTCTCAAAGGATTTTAAACAATCTATGAGGGACATATTAATAGGTTCCTTGGTAGTGTCCTTAACATTAACATCAGTGTGGAAATTAAAATTGTTAAATTTCCACTGCTCCTTATTGAACACCACTACCTTATCGGTTACTGTTCTCCCCCCATTACAGTTGTTACTCACAAAGTTCAAAGTCCCATTTTCCTTAGTGGAAGCTTGCACTTGACAGTTCTGGGTGGGTTGAGTGAGTGGAAAGCCCAAACTTCCAAACAGATTATTTGAATTACCAGACTGCTGTTTGTCCGCCAAGGATTTTATCTGCACCACCAGTTGCTGATAAATTTGGTGCAATAAGTTCACTATATCAGTGCTGGAATCCAAATTCTCCATGTCGATGTTATAGTCAGAATGTGGTTTATTTAGCTAAGTGTGGTGAATGCCCTGCATTTTATATAGGGAAAACCTGTAGATGCCTTAGAGAAAGGGTGAATGAACATTTGCTGTAAATTAGGCATGCTAGAACCATTAATGCTTTAGCTAGACATATAGGACAGTACCCCAGACATGTTTTTAGATTTTGTGTCATTCAGCAGATAAATCAAGATATCCAAGGAAGGATATTAGATGTGCATTTAGATATCTCTGAATTAAAATGGCAATTAAGGTTTGATGCCATGAATTTTCCTGGTATAAATGATAATGTTGGCATTGCTCCTATACTAAAATTAAAGCATATTTTAGGTACAAACTAGCACATAAATTATTAGGATATTTTAATAATATTTAACAATTTTTGTGTTAATGAAGTTTTTTATTGTGTTTTAACATGAAGTTGGTTATTTATTTGTATTTTTTCTAGTTATTTAGGTGTTTGTTTTTATGTAGCAGTTTCTTATTTAGTGGTGATTGATTGTATTATTGATTGGATTTAATTTTAATGCATTAATTGAATAATGGGTGGGTGTATTTAAGGTAATGTTGTGTTTTTTGCCATTGTTCTGAAGAAGTCTTTAAAGTTTGGACGAAACCTAGGTCAACTCGTAATTTGCGTAATAAACAGTTGGACTACAGTTCTCTGGTCAGTGTTTTTACATTCAAAACTTAAATATCTCTACAAATATCAGCCACAATGAAAGGTTTAAATATACTTAATAATAAATAATAAAAGTACATGAAAATGCTGAATATATATTCACAGTGACATCAGAGTTCAATACCATAGGAAATACTTAAAATAACATTGAAGGACAGTCTCAGACAAATAAAGAAAAACAATATCTAAACTAAGCTTCACTATATTCCTGACTGTATCTAAGAGAGTTACTATTCCCTACTTACTTAATAGAGCAAGGCAGATGATGGGGTGAATGATTCTTGTTGTCAGGCCCAAGACAGAATACAGAATGTTCAGTCTCACCAACAGACTTCTCAAAATAATATCTAAAATATTACTTCTGAGATAGCTCACAGAATGACATCACTTCTGGTCATCTAAATTCTAGTTCCCATGCAAAGCCCCCATTGCTGGAAGCTGGCAGGAGTTTACACCTACCTGTAAAAATACACACATGAGGGCTTTTGTTCATATCTTTGGCAGGTACTGGAAGTCATAAAACAATTGCATACCTCCACACTTCCAATGTAGTAATGAGTTCACCCCAAAGACAAAACAGAAAGCTTCCTAGTACAGACTTTGTGTCTCTGGCTGCACTGAAACATGTGATATACCATCTTTATGGTCTAGCCTATAATGGGATTTAATTTCAGATATTTTTTAAAGTTTGCTGGACTGAGGTCTACCTCCTATCTGACTGTTTTCTCTGTTTAAACTTATACATTTAAACAGTTACAATAATGCATGTACATTTCTGTTCTCTCCAGCAGAACCTACTGTGGATACATTTCAGACATAAGCACTTTACAAATAACTTTCCAACACAAATGTCTGCACAGATCAGTTTGATATACACAAGACACACAGCAATAATGCATTTGTAATACTGGCATCTTGTATGACCTACAGTTCTAATACATTTGGAACACAAGCATCTTTAGTTTGATATTCACAAATGACATATAATTATTTACAAAATTCCAGCTAGCTGTGCTGGCAGTACCTCCTTTCATCACACCTAATGAAACACCAACTACCATTCAGTCCTAAACATATCATTACTTAATGAAACAGCCAGTATCATTCAACCCTACAGGTATCATTACATAATGAATCGCTAACTATCATTCAACCCTAATGGTATCATTACTTAATGAAACACACACTAATATTCATCCCTAAAGATATCTTTACTTAATGAAACACCCACAACAATTCAACCATAAAGGTATCATTATTTAATGAAACACCTACTATGGTTCAACCATAAGGGTATCATTACTTAATGAAATGCCCACTACCATTCAGCCCTAAAGATATCTTTACTTACTGAAACACCCACCACCATTCAACGCTAAATGTATCATTACTTAATGAAACACCTACTATCATTCAATCATAAATGTGTCATTACTTAATGAAACACCTAATATCATTCAGCCAAAAAGATACCATTACTTAATGAAGTATTCACTGTCATTCAACCCTAAATGTATAATTACTTAATAAAACACCCACTATCATTTAACCCTAAATGTAACATTATTCAATGAAACACCCACTACCGTTCAACCTTTTAGGTATCATTACTTAATGAAATGCCCACAACCATTCAGCCCTAAAGATATCATTGCTTAACGAAATAGCTAATATCATTCAGCCCTAAAGGTATCATTGAGCATGTATGTAGCTCATCATAGGCATTAAGTAAACTCTACTACCCCTGTGGATAATGGTATCACCTACTAGCAGACTCATCCCGCATTCTTAGAGCTTGCACTCTTTGGGGAGACATAAGTTAACACAGTAGAAGGTGAGAGACATGAAGGCATTTTGGTATACCAGAAACTCTTTCCAAACAATAATAAAAAAAAAAGAATAGATGCATTTCAATTCAGATGATTATCTAATAGGTAAAGAGTGTCAGAAAATATGGATGAGTATTTTGGATGAGAGGTCGTACCAGGTTGGCCATTTTGAAGGGAAGGACAATATGTAGGGATAATTGCTTGCTTGTCACAAGGGAAAAATAATTGTTGATTTTCAATGGTAAAGAAATGGTGAATGATAACCTACATTAACTTTCGTTTCTAACAGGAAAGTCATTGGATTTCTTTTGATCACATTTTCAAAGAAAAAAGCACTAAAGATCTGGACCTTGTGATTAAACAGTGGGAAACTGCATAGAAATGGCTTGTTTAAAATGCAAAGATAATAGTTTATTAAGTTCATTTCTTGAAGTTCAGTTTTGCTTAGAAGAAAGATTACATAATATGAATTTATTCACAGTCTGAAATATGGGCAATAATTTCCAGTATTAGTGCTATGAGAAATTACGGCTTCAAGATTGTACATAAAAGTTTAAGTCAGTGCTGAAGGATGGTTAATCATTGTGGTCATGTTATAATGCAAGGAATCTGGAAGTGCAGAACTGTGACAAAACATTATAAATGCCAATTAAGTTGCAAATGAAGCATGATTATAGAGACAGATTTTTGCTCAGTGATATGTACAAAGAAAAATGTCATACTGAATGTGTGGTCACAATGAATATGCTAGATGTATTCACTAAATGTAGAATTATGGAACAAGGAATTATTCTGTGCTTTTAAAAGTCAGTGAATTAAATTAAACCTTTAAAAATAACAATGTCATACAACAGACAAGTTATTAAATGTCTAATTTTTCTAAGCCATTTCTTTCTTTCATTTACAAATTAAGAGCTAATCTTTTCCTGTCTATACATAATACTCATGCTGTGCCTGGCACAACTGTATATCTTTGTAATTAGAAAATAATTAATGTGTCATTAAATTAAAATATTTTCTGATTGTATATTTATGTAAGGGACACGCTTTGTTTCCTGTATTTTGTTTATACTTGGTGATACTAATCTAAATTAAAGTACTGTATGCATAGTAGTATACTATGTTATATATGGGCAGACAGTACTTTAATTCATTCTTAGTATGGCATCTATCACGAAATGTAATGTAATGATAAAAGAGTAAAATATATAGTTTGCACAGCTTAGGTATACTTCATGTCCAAAGAAACTCTACAGCTTAGTGTGGAAATTGGAGAAAGAAATAAGGAATATTAACATCTGAAGTCTTACTTATAAAAATGATAGTGACAATGGCTTTGCTTGCTTCAAACGTCTCACGGTGATACAGCTAGGAAGGAAAGGGATCCACAAATTATTGCAGGAACTTCCCATTGCACAGGACAGCATCAGGAAAGATGAAAATGGGAAGCTTTCGTACAGTGAACACGACTTTGAGGTATACATTGTGGCGGCAGCATCCATCAGAGAATGTAAATCGAAAAGTCTGACATTCAAAAGATATATCCAAGCTATGCAAATGTTCTTGTCAGACACAACATATTTTGTAATGTCTCTTGGATAACAGACCATTCTTTTACATTGTTTAGGTGATAGCTTAATTTCTGCATCTAATACATTTAATATGTGCAACTACTTCTATTATAAATGCTTTTCAAAATATTAACCTGCATTCTCAGGAGAACGCTTCAACAAGGACAACTAGGGACAGGACCTCAGTTCCCACTACGACAGGCAAGGCCAGCAGCTCCACCAGATACAGATGGATAGTCTGAGGAAGAACCACTAGCCGTAGATGCTGCTGGCAAATGTAGGTGTGCACAATATGCCATGGCGAAGGCTAACAGCCAAAGGATAGCATACACACTATATACCTAAAAGAAAGAACAACAGCCTTAGCACATATAAATATAAATATAATGCCTGACAAAATGCAGAACCTTTACTTGACCATGTAATGGGTGAATTTGTTAAACATCAGACACAAGCAACCCCCACCCCCACCCCATGGAGAGTTCTCCTGTGGCACTTGTGACTAACACTGTGCTTTCTAGATTGTGCAACTAGACAGGTAGGTGGTTCAGTTCTCTTTTCGGGGAGCTTTTTTGTGTTTGTGTGTGTCGGGGGTATACTGACAGGTAAGTAACACATCAATATCAAATGCTCTGTGTCCACTTCCACTGAGGAGAACACATTTAACTTTGGACTCAGCTCCCTCCGCACTTTATCACACTTTTATCACAAACTTACTCTCTGCAACACACTGATGAGGTCAATCTGTCAAAAGTACACTTTCTCCCCTTAAGAGTCAGACGTCTCCTGTAGCACTTGCAAATAATGCTGTGTTCTTTAGATTATGTAATTAGACAGGTAGGAGGTCCAGTTCTTACCATGAAAAACTTGTGTTTGTGGCAGTAACATCAGGTACATCAGCTTCCTGAACAGACATGCTGCGTGTCAACTTCCAGTCAGGTGAACAATTTAACCTTGTTGAGTTCTACCATCTCCTTATTCCAGTTTTTCCACAAACATCTTCTGCAACACAACGATAAAGTCATCCCGTCAAATGTGCACTCTGTCCCCATAGCAGTCAAACGTCCAATGGCACTTATGGCTAACACTGTCTTCTCTAGACTGTCTAACTGGTTAGATAGGTGAACAAAAAAATGAAGGGAAAAACGTCACCAAGCACCAGTTTATTCCAGTTTTTTTTTTATGTGTGTAGGTGCTTATATATGTATAACTTTATATTAGATGTATGTATTGTTTTAAGGATTAATTGAGGGGTGAAAATTTTAGTCATGTGACTTAATTGCTGTATTTAAGCTTAATTGTGATTTTAAACTGTGTTCTGAAGAAGTTTGATATTGTTCTTATGAAAGTGCTCAACATTTGGAATAAACTGGTGCTTGGTGACATTTTTAGCTTCATTTTTTTGTTTTTCTAAGTTTTGGTTTTTGTTCTTTATCAGTGGTTAGGTAGGTGGTTTGAATCTGTCAGTAGTGAACTTGGGTGTCTGTATGGTTTTAGTGACATGTAAAAAAATGTTCAGCAACAGATGTGCTGTTTCCACTTCCACTCAGGAGAAAACTTTAACTTTGAACACAACTCCCACTGCAGTTTATCCCACTTTTAACCAAAACTTCTTATTTGCAACCCAGTGACGAGGTCATCCTGACAAAGTGCACTCTCTCTATCCTTAAGAACCAGATTTGTCCTGTGATGGTTACAGCTAATATTGTGTTTTCTAGATTGTATAACTAGATGGGCAGGAAGTTCAAATCTCACAATGGAAAACTTGTGTGTGGCTTTGATGTCAGTTATGTATAGCTTCCTGCACAGTCATGTTGTATCAACTTTTGCTCAGCAGAAGATTTTAACATGGGAGTGGATGCCCTCATCCCCTTATCTCACTTTTACTGCAAACATCTTCTCTCCCTCCCACTGATGAGGTCAGCATGCAAAAATTGCAAACTGTCCCAACAACTCACAGTTCTCCTGTAGCACATGAGGCTAGTTCTGTGTTGTATGGACTGTGGAAATAGGTAGGGAGTTCATATCCAACACTGGGTAAATAATATCACTGTATATACTGTCACATACAATTGTGTCTATGACAACACCCCATATGTAAAATTCCACTTAGATCATGTATTTCCCTGGCACAGGATTATACTACAGATTTGTATTACCCCCAGGCAATACACATTTTGGAAACACAATGCTTATAGTATGCAATCAAAAATAACACACATCAAAGTGGTTGTATAAGTTATACTGTGGTGCTGGCTGTTGATACTCTGCTCTATAGACACTCTCTAGAGGTCTGAATCTAGCAAGGATGCACTACTGTCTGAGGGTGTTTGTCTGTTGTGCTGCATAGAGAAGGCTTGTAATGCATGTAGCTCTGTAGTGTTACTGTGCACTTCCACTGCTTTCATACATTTTTAGAACATCAGAGTATGAAAGAATGGTGATGACATCCATTCAAATGTGCACTGCCACAATTGTAAAAGAACATCTCTTGCAGCTTGTGCAATTCAGCAGTATTATACACCTTATGATCTTAGGTAGTCTGTTCAAATCCAACCATTACTCCTTAGACTTACTTGTGTCGGTATGTCTGTAAATGTAAGTAACAATGTTGTTAGTAAGTCATCTGCTGTGTACATGTATGGATGTGGATTCCTACTACAATGACGTCTGCTCTTTTTTCACAGAAAAATGCTTTCTTGAGGATGATGATGCCATGGGATGACATTTGTCTTTCCCATGAGAACTACTAAGGCATTTCCTGTGGTGTGAGGACATGAGACTATGTTCTGTATGCTTATGACTTAGTAAAACATGAGTTCAAATCCATGTTTATCTGATCACCATTCTCTCATCACAATGACAACTGTATTATGCATCTCATGTGTCTGGGTATACCTAAGAACAAGCAAAGTTGTGTGATATCACTGCTTCAAAGGGCAAATATCTCACACTTGCAGCACCAGTGACAGCATTCATTCTTTCAAATATCATGTAGCTTCTGTTATCACATAGCCTGGTGTTCAAAACCCACGTTGGCTGACTGTAAGAACTGCATATCCTAATGTTGTTATGCATGAATTACCTCCACAAGTGTTACAATGTGTACAATTATAGTAGAAGAAGCCTCCCTGAACAGACAAAAATAATAAAACATATCCAACATAAATGTGGCAGTAAATATTGATTTAGTGTGGGTCAGCAAAGAAATGCTGACAGCACTCATACAAGCAAGAAAGAAAATGATATTTAGAACAAAAGTAAGGATGAAGCACTGGAAAAATGTCAGCTCTTGTATATGAGATGGAGGTCAGGAAGGCCTACCATTTCAGAAGTTTTTGTTTCTTCAGAAATTAAACTAAGTATTGGTACTAACTTATTTTTAGTACCTCCAAGAGTTTCTCACATACTTAGCTTGATATTTGAAAATTTAGACTGCCTTCATTTATCAAGTCAAACAAAACAAGAATTGTTGATGACCTTTACATAAGATGCTACATTTCTGGTAATATACTCTGTGGGGGGTTAGCTTTCTCATTGTAAGTGGACATCGAGCACTTCAGCCAGTGAGATTATGAGATGGGTATTTCCTTTTAGTAAAGAGCATCTTCTTTACAAATTGAGATACTGTAAAATTATAATAAACAACATTTACAGAAAATGAAAGCTTACATGAAAAAGAATGACATTTTGTGTGTGTGTGTGTGTGTGTGTGTGTGTGTGTGTGTGTGTGTGTATGTGTGCGTGTGTGTGTGCTTGTGTTCATTTATCACTTCATTACTGACATTGAAACCAGGATGATTAACATGTACGAGAATAATACAGGAAAACATCCTTTGCAACAAAAATGCATCTAAATCTAAAAATAACTGCATCTTAATTTAAACAAAAAAATCATATGCCAGGACAATTTGATTTGAATATCAGTACTAGGACAGTGTAAGTGGTCCCAGAGGCTTGCTGTGTTGATAGAAGAGAAAGCAGTGAGGAATTAGGTATATAAAGAGAACCACATTCCAAACCAACTGATGCTTCATGTAAGGTACTGGCCTAAGTATATAGTAACCAAAAGAGATCAAGTAATTCCAAAAGATGTCTTACACAACTTTGTCAATGAAGATGGGTACAAGGCATTGGTACTGAATGTATAATGCCACATGGATCACAAAGCGTCACAGAAGTGACTCTGCTACATAGAGGAAAAAGTAGAAACTGAATGACCATACCAGAGAAATTTAGCAAAACATCTGCAGAACCCCCTGCCTGTTATACATGATAAAGGACATGGATTTTCAGTTTAAAAAAAATGGAATTCTGTTTTCATGAGATGAAATCCGGGAATTATATCCACGATTTTTAAATTTATCCTTGGCCTTTTCTATGATTTCATTATAACTTTTATCTGCATCTCAATATATTGGCACGGAACACTGAACAGTGCAAGGTGGCAATTTTATAAATAATAAATATCATCAGTAATATATCTTTTAGTGAATTGGTTCTCTTGCCTAGAGTGCCCATTTCCATGAAAATGACATAATTTTTGGACAGTCAAAAAAATGGATTTTCCAGTATTTTCCCAGAAAACCTGGAAATCAGTGTTTCTGTGCATAAATGCAGCAATCATAAACCCCACAAAGAGAAACAAAGCCCAGAATATCAGAAAAATAGTCAGTATGGTATACTCGCAGCCATATATAATTCACGGTGTTTGTAGTTATGCCCCAATCCCCCAGCCCCGCAAAGTTGTACACACTACAGAACATACACAAATGTGCCTGACATACTGGTATGTCTACAATATAAGAGATTATGTTAGACTCATTTCTAAGATTATATACATTGTGTGTGTGTGTGTGTGTGTGTGTGTGTGTGTGTGTGTGTGTGTGTGTGTGTGCGTGTGTGTGTATGTGTGTGTGCACATATATGAATACATAGGTCTTTACAGCACAAGGAATTATAGTTGAGACATGAAAATCATGCCCACAAAGATCCTTACTATCTCCCTCATGCCCTTTCAAACTTAGGATGTTGACAGGTGTCATTTCTGAAGTATATAGCCAGGGTTTTCTACTGCACAGATAATGAAAGTAAAGGCAGGGAAGTGACATTGATAAAACACTGATAAAAATTACCATTTTACAATTCAGTGTTGCTCTCCTACTCTCCCTGAGTAGGTCATGTGCATTACTCTACCAAAAACATAGTTTTCAAACCATAAATTCCAGTAATAACACATATATATATATATATATATATATATATATATATATATATATATATATATATATATATATATATATATATAAAATGATGCAAACCGTTGTGGAACTGCAGCATCTACTGACAGTGTAAATTGCCAGTGAAAGCATCATAAGGTAAATCCAAGATTTTAAATACATTCATCAGTCTCACTTATGAATAACTGGTTTAACAAAATGAGAATTACTGCCATGGAAATAGTAATTTCCTCTGGGAGTCACTGTGGAAAGCAGTGTGTGAGATTAATCAGTGAAACTTTATATGCTTTGTCATCCTCACACCTGCTCATTGCACTGTGTTATATTTTTATATTTTAACCCTTGGTATACATACTCTTATGTACCTCTGTCCCAGGGACCCTCATCAAAACAAGCAGTACATACCATATACGTCTAGCTTTATACATACTTATCTACCGTTTGGGCTGTGAGAAAGGACTGCAGGGTTGTAGTCACCAAAGTCTACTAGGTTGGGCATTTATGTGAGCAGTCTCTGTGGTAATCTCTGGTGGAGACTGGGGACATCACACTGGGGGGCATAGACCAATAAGGGCAAAGGGTGGTGAGTATGACTGATCTTCTGCAGAGGTGGGGCAGTATGCCTCATGTCGCCCATTGCACACATACCCTTTTACAAAACCACAGGGACCACAATGGGGAGGTGGAAGTAGTGGGTAGGCCAAAGTGCTAATACCCCTAGTTGATGTTGATGGCAACGACCCTGTGAGCATCCTTGGGTACAAAGACTGGCCCCAGCTACTTCACAGCAAGGCCAGTGGAGAAATAGAGAAACTTGTAGACCAAGTATGGACATAGGGTACTAGGTAGGAAGGACATAGGTTCATTTGTTCATAGGTGTGTACTAGGCTAATGACCACTAGGGCCTTTTAAGCTTCCCATGCATCCTAAATTTCTGACAAGTTATGCTACCCTTGATAAGTGTACGCGGGGGCTTGGGAGATGAAACATTTGCAAGCAAGGGGGTGGAATATGAACCATTTACAGGCTACCTGTGTCCATTAGAGACATAGGCGCCAAACCAGGAATTAATTTCCTGTTTCCCATCCAGTTTTCCAAGTTACACTTGAATTGGGTTAGGGAGAAACTCTGCTTTACAAGAATGAGGAGACTGTTCTAGAGAACAGGTAGTTTCAGGGACACATATCTATCTATCCAAAAGGTAAGGGTTTATGTCACAGGCAAGGTTTAAGTATTTAGAATGACATAAAATGAAGCAGGGAGCATAAAATGTTCAAAAAAAAAATCCACGGCACTAGGTCCATCTATGCTATCCTAATGTTTTAGCTGTACTAATTTGAATCAGCACAGTACAAACCACTTTTCCCTAATTTTATAAAATATATCTCTTAATAAAAACAGGAACGTGGGCAACCCCCCCCCCCCTGTACACCCATGTGGGAGGATATGCTGCTCTCAACCACCTTACTTATGTGTACCTGCTCCACCATTATACAACAGCTGGTAAAAGTAAAGAAAACCATTAGAATGCACAGCAGTCCCCACAAAATGCAACTGAATCAACTTTCAATTAAAATCAAATAAATAAAAAAAATATTCTCTCAAATAATGTTCTTTGAAACTGCACTCATCTGAATGTAGGATAGCCACATGGATGCCTTGTAATCCAGTACATCGTGAATGGGAATGTTCTGCCTACCAGAGTACAAAATCTTCCAGAAAGAGAGGATGGCAGCTCTGTAGACAATGGGAAAAATTATGTGAAAAGAACTAAATGGCAATAATGAAAGGACCACCCTAAAGACCACCCTAAACCAGGAAAGTATGAGACACACTCTCAGCTGCAGATACATACATAGCTCAAACTGACGAAATCAAATGTACATAATCCTTAGAAACACATTCCAGAAAGCAATACTGATAATTGGGCATGAGAGTTTGCCATCTAATTACTGTGAAAGAATCCTTAGAAAGCCAGAAAAGAAGGGTGGGACGATGGGAATGGGAATTTGTATTTATCTACTGCAATTCTTTTATTCCAGCTATATACAACAGCACAGCAATTCACAATACTCGGCTACATATGACACTTTTGTAGCTCTCAGTACCTTGCAGAAACAAATGTCTGGTTACACAACTTGGTCAGTGTCACAAAGCAGCCAAATGAAAACTGTGTGACTCAAATCTAGGATTGTTGCAGTGCCTAAATTTAGCAACCCATAATCATAGAACCCTGTTCCAAAATGCCAGACCAGTTTTCTAGTACTAGATACAGAACTTAAAAAATGAGGCTTAAGAGATCATTTCATATAAATATATAGATGGCAGAACAGAATATGATGAGCAATTTTATACTAAGGTTCACAGTAACATATGAATGTTCCCAAACTGTCTGTATGGCGGCAGGGTAATGGACTGGGTCCCCTACCCCTGCAGCCATTCCAGTGTCCCATTACTTGGCTATCTCTCCACAATTACCATAATTACAGTTCAAACATGTCACTATACATAATATTATATTATTTACTTTTCAAGTGATTACAGACATTTAGATTTAGATCTAATTTAAAACTTTTATTTCAAATTTTATTGCACAAACACTGACATCCATTTTCTAAACAAAACAGACTCACTTTGAAAACAAACTTAGCATAAGGAACAATAAACTTTGTTTCCCTTGACACTCACATTCACTGAAAATGCACTGAAACTCTAATTAAGTAAATAGTAGGCAATCAATCTGAAAACTTTTAAAGGCCTAGCCCAATAATCTGAGCTCAGAATCAAACTCTGCATCATGAGTTTATAACATGAAGACCCTAAACTGTATGCCAAACCCACCCTCACTGAAAAAGCATTAAAATTCACATTCATTAAAAATGCATCTAGCCAGTTGCAGATTAAGTATAGCTTTGCTTCCAGGCTGTTTTCGAACCCTGGGCCCCTGCCCAATTTTTATGACCATGCAGAAAGGTGTCTGCTCTTTGATTCATCTTCCTGATTGTTTTAAATTATATTTCTTTTTTAGTACATCAACAGTTGTTAGACTGCATTTAAATGTGTAATTTTGAACATGTACTACAGTAAGCAATGAAACAAAATGTATGAACTGAAAGTACCCATGTCAAAACATTTTAAACATAAGAGGTGACTCAGACTGCTATCATTATAATCCACCAATATCCATACTTAACAATTGTGGCAATTTAATTGACTATGTACGCAACACATGTCTGATTGTGATAAAAATGGCCAAAGTAAAGTATTGCAATTTGCTTTGCACAAATGCACACTAGTCCTGAAAAGACAGACTAATAATATTTTAACTTTATCAGCCCAACACGGTCAATCATTTTATCCCAGCAACCCAGCAATTATAACTACATTATTGACTGCAGCATTTTTAGATGTCTGTGTCAATAAATGAATACATAAATAATAGAAATCATAATGACTAAAGTCACATTTCAAATTTGTTTCACACAAACGAATGGTAATCAAAGTATTTCATTTTAAATGGCAAACATGCACACTAGTCCTGCAATGCCATATTAATGACTGTTTAAGAATGACCTGATGAAAACAGCATAAGGCAATTTTATCCACAAAGAACACCCAACTTCTACCACCAGTTATATCAACTTTATTGACCATGTATACCCTTATAGTTATGAAGAATTAAATTACATGTACTTTACTAGAATCATACAATACAATACAATCCAGCCGTGTGTAGCACAGTCTAATTAGAAGAGTATTTATAACAGCATAGCAAACAGATTTTAACCAACTGATACATATTAAGTCAATATGTGCAATCCCTGCAGAACTAAAAGTCACCTGAATAATTCCACATTAAAAAGAGGTATTACTAATATAGAGGTTGCTGTTCACAAACAACTTTTCAGTGCTTCATCTACAAATGCAGTGCCTGCTGCCCTTGAAAAATAAATCACCTATGTTGCATTAAAATTGTGTGAAGGTGATATTGCCATTACATTTCTTGAACTAGATCAGCTATGCAATAGAAAATAGCTGACAAATAACAGTAGTTGCATAGTTACTAGACATGCAGTCCTGGCAACCTATAAGGAGCCTAGCCCAAAATGCCAACTGCTCCAAAGTGCTGTCTGGTTATTTGACTTGTTCCATGTCACACAGTAGTTAAATGAGGGTGGACATATTCAAACCCCTCCATCCTTTCCACAAGAAGCAGCTCATTAACAGGTCAGAGCTTTAGTCCTCTTCATTAACTGCCAGAGAGACAAAAAAACTTTTTTGACAATGGGAGGTATTGCCAGATATACCAGGAGAAGTAGGGCAGTGGATGTGTAACACTTGCCAGTACAGCTAGCTGGAACTTTGTAATATGTTATTTGAATATCAAACTGATTTATACTGATGTTTGTGTTGAAAATGTACTTGTAAAGCTGCTTGTGTTAAAAATGCACCCAACAGTGTGTCCTGCTGGACAGAAAAAGAAATATACATGTATTATTGCAATTGCTTAAATGTATATGTTTTAATGGAGGATACTGGAAAAGAAGAAGTTAATCTCCATCCACCTGACTCTGGAAAACAGTAAAAAATTAAATTACTGGGCCTAGGCCATAAAGATGTTATCTCACAGTTCTGAATGAAGCCAGAGAATCAATGTCTGTAAGAAGTATGATTTATTAACTCCTGTAGGAAGAGTGGACGTGTTTTATGGTTTTATGACTTCCAGGAGCTGCAGCAGATCTTAGCAAGGATCTCTACGTGTGCACTAGTGAAACATAGATGCTAATTCCTGGCAGTTTCTAGCTATGGGGGTTGCATGGGAACAATAAGTCTGATGACCAGATGTATGTGATGTCATTCTGTAATCCATCACTAAAAATATTTAATACCAGGTGAGACTGAAGTCTCAGAGCAGTCTGTTTTTGTAACCTGACAAAGAATGATCTCTCACCTATCTTGCCTCGCTTTAATAAGTAACCAGGGAATAATAAGTCTTTACATCACCCAGGAAAATATAGTGAGCTTAGTTAAGTATTGTTTTTCTGTACTGTATCAACGTATCTACCTGTGTTATTTTTAATATTTCCTCTGATTGAAACTCTGGTGTTTACTGTAACTATTTAGCATTTTCATATTATTTTATTATTTATTATTAAGTATATTTAAACCTTTCATTATGGCTGTTCCTTTAGAAAATATTTTAACCTTTGAGAGTACTTATATCTATTGGTGACACTGTGGCCACTCCTGAAAGCCTGGCTGTTTGGTCAACATTACCATTTGTATTAATATTAATTTCACTCAGTATAATTGGGTATCGTTGCATTGGAGTAGCTGGCCTTGGGGTGTCTGGTGGCAGTCTAACTACCTTATAGTCTGGGCAGAAGGGGGCATAGCTAGTAAATCTGTGCCAGCCTTTCCCAGGTGTGCATGTGTGTGTGAAAATCAAATCTCAAAGTATGTGTGTGTGTTAGCTACTTAGAGCAGGGACATGAAGCACTGGTTTCACAGAGAGGGTGCTGGACGACTTGGCTTGGACACTCAAATGAGGAGTCATCCCTACAGCTGTGCCAGTGGGGAACCTTAATAGGGATCTGGGGAGACATAGAGACAGAAACCCAAACCCTGGGGCTGAGTGTTTTCCCTGTGTGCTCTTAAGGGAAATTGTGCTTGATGCAGACAGCTGCATCTGAAAATACTGGGTGTATCCATTTTTGTTCCAAGTGAATGTCCCTCTCCAGTGTCAGTGGTAAGGATTGTGGCTTCTTGATTACTACACCTTTACAATCCAGTTACATAGAAAAGACTGTATAATAGTAATATGCAACAATGACTACATAACAGATATTGAAGATCAGACGGTTCTGATCATCACTTCAAATAATTCAGACTACACAAATAGACAAATGTCAATGCCTTTTGCAGTTGCTGGAGGCTATAAATAATGTAATGCAAAAATATATTACTCAAATGCAACATGTTTAGGCAACTAAAATGAAATATGTTTAGAGTATACTACAAAATCCAGACCTATTAGTGAATAATTAATTATTTTGTACAATTAATAAAGCAAAATAGTTAGAACATATAAATACTGCAGCAGCTTTTATTCAACAACCCACAAGTCACACAAAAATCAGAAATATTACTGCATATAGCATTTTTTTTGGGGGGTGCTTACATCTCATTGCTTACCCCCATGTCTCTTCTCCAGTGTCAGGAATAGCAATCCCCTCTGGCATCATTCAGTACAGGTCTGATTTACCTGAATACCTAATTAGGCTGTACTGTTGCAGCATACTCCTTTAGAGTCAACAGATCCAGAGAGTGGGCAAATGAGTCCCTATGCAGGTTAATGAATCAGGCCCCAGCTAACAATACTAACATCCTATTACTTGGCTGTCTGTCCCCCGGTTACAAATAAACACTGTTCAAAACTGCAGTATATATAATATTTTCTTCTTTACTTTTACAATTACCCCAGAAATTTGTATTTCATTTAAAATTTTCATTTCAAATTTCACAGAAAAAAACAGTGATAGCCAGTTTAAAAAAACACACACACACTGAAAACGTAGCTTAAGAAACAGTAAACTTCTCTTCCCTTGTAACAATGCATCTGGAAACACATTAAACTACAGGAGACATACCTGGATTTATACTCCAATAGCATATAGTAAAGTACTAATTTGCATCTATGTGAAGGGTGCAGGGATTCAAAATACAAATGTATAAAGAATTTGCCTATAGCCTAGAACAGCCCACTGAACACAAGTGTCCTTTTTCAGAAGCCATGCAGTTACTGTTTGGTGAAGTAACTTGGCAGAATCACACAGAAGGCAAATGAAGTCTGACAGAATCAAACCATGTGCTACAGGAAGCATCTCTAATCACCCATAGCGTTACTCATCTGCACTAGGTACTAAACAAGCATTTCACACTTGTCTGGCTGCAAAAAGCAAGCTAAATTAAAAATGTATTCATAGCTAAAATATTAACATTAATCTCATAGACTGCATGCTGTCTTCTTTGTTCTTAGCTAAATGATAAACACACTGTCAACATTAAGGATACCAAGGATCACATCCAAAGAACATGGCTTATATGATGATGCCCCTGTTCACTTTAATAAGTTTCCTTTCTTTTCACTATAACTACTCTGATTCATAGGTATTTACCAGGCTTGTAGTACTGTGACAACTGAAGAGTCTAACCTTAATTTCCAGTTACCTCAAAGCACAGTCAGGTTAAGTGACTTTCTCAAGGACATGGTAGGACATAAATATGAGGCAAAATCAGATATGATCTGCAAAAATGGAGACATATAAGAGCAGAGTACTCTAACTCAATTAAACAAAGTTAAAAGAAAGTACAGTTGTGTACACTTACCATAAATGTAGATGTTCAAGCGTATTCACTGTTGCAGTCATCACCTGTGGGTTATCCCTGCTGTGGTAGCCCTTGGCTATCCCAAATACCAGAGTCAATGTTTTTCTGCGTTAGCTGCTGTCAGCTGTAAATTGATGTCAGGTCATCAGTGCTATAAAACAAGGCAGCTGACACCATTAGATCAGTTTTTCTTGCCTTAACCAAACAGAAGCCTCAGGAGAAAAGACACAGAAGACATGGTGGTGAACAACCACCCCAAGAAGTATATGTCTCCCAAAGGAAAGAAGATACAAGGAGGAAGGAGGGAGGGAAACCACGACTCAACAGTGAATACACTTGAACATCTACATTTATGGTAAGTGTACACAACTGAACTATGTTCTTCATGTTTCACTACTGAGGTCATCACCTGTGGGAAGATTCCTAAAGCTGAAAAGAGGGGTGATAAGATAGTGAAGAGACCTAGGCAGGGTAAGGAGGTCCTGCAGTACTGCAGATGCAAACCCTGCCCTAGCCTTGGAGAAAAGAGGAAGGTGATAATGCTTAGTGAAGGTATGGACAGAGGTCCAGGTGGCAGCTTCCAAGATGTCCCTGGTGGGGACTCCTCTGAGGAATGCTGTGGAAGTGGATGCTCCCCTAGTGGAATGGGTGTGAACAGACTTAGGGCAAGGTTTCCCATGAAATCTGTAGCAGAAATCGATACAGTATGATATTCATTTAGAGATAGTCTGCTTGGAGATGGGTTTCCCCTCTGCCCCAGAGGTAAAACTGACAAGACGTTGGTCTGTTTTTCTGAAGGGTTTAGTACGGTACAGGTAGTATCTGGGCTGCTTGTGCACGTCCAGGGAGTGCAGAATTCTTTCCCCTTTGTTTTGAGGGTTTGTGAAGAAGGTAGGCAGATGAACGGCCTGGTTGAGAGTCACAATAGATATCACCTTGGGCATAAAGGAGGGGTTAGTCCTAAGGGACACCCTGTCTGCATGGAAAATGATGAAAGGCTCAATGGCCATCAGTGCCTGTAGTTCAGAAACCTTCTGACTGAAGTGATGGCCAGTAAAAAGGCAGTCTTCCAAGAGAGGAATTTCAGTTATGCTGAGGCATCTTGTTCAAAGGGGGGTAGTGTCAGTTTTTCCAGAACAAAATTAAGGTCCCAGGCTGGTGTGGGAGGTCTAATGTTAGAAGCCCCTCTTAGGAATTGCTTAATCAAAGGGTGAGAGAACAAAGGCTGGTCTGTAAAACTGAGCATAAATGGCTGAAGCATGAATCTTAACCGAAGAAAAGGAGAGACCACTATTCAGCAGCTCCACTAGATATTCCAAGGACAGCAGGTAGGGATGAACTGGCCCCTCTGGCTTGGCACCAGGAGCAGAATCTTTTCCATTTTCCTGCATAAGATCTTCTGGTGCTTGGCCTTCTGGTCTCTGTGAGAATGTCCAGCACCTGCTTGCTTGGCAGGGGCCCTTCGCTTACCTTGGGAGTATCACCATGCTGATAGCTTGAGAGTCTGAAAGTCAGGGTGCAGCATTTCCCCCCTTGCTTGAGTCAAGAGGTTTGGGATCTGTGGAAGCTGCCAGGATGGATGAGATGTGAGGCTGCAGAGCAGGGGGTACCAATGTTGCCTGGGCCAATCTGGAGCAATGAGGATGGCCTTGGGTCCCTCCTCCCTGATCTTGATGAGTACTTTGGGAACAAGAGGAAGAGGGGGAAAGGCATACACAAAGAGGAAGTTTCAAAGGAAGGATAAGGCATCCACCTTCCATGCTAGGTGGTGAAATTCCCTGGTGCAGAATCTTTTTAGCTGATGGCTGAAGTGAGAAGCAAATAGGTCTACCTTTGGGTTTTCCCACACTTGAGTGACACGGTGGAAGATTTTTCCATTGAGCTGCCATTCATGGGGGTCTGCAATGTGTCTGCTTAAGTGGTCTGCCAGGGTGTTGTTGATTCCTGGAAGGTATTGGGATATAAGGTGTAATCCCATGGATGAGGCCATCAGCCAGAGGTTCATGGCTAGCCTGCACAGTGGGTAAGATTCAGTCCCACCCAGTTTGTTGATGTACCACATAACTTTGGTGTTGTCTGTTTTGAGAAGGAGAACCCCTGGCCTGAGTTGAGGCTAGAAGGATGTCAGAGATTTCCTTCTGGTTGATGTACAAGGGAAGGTGTTGGGCATCTCAGAGGCCCTCGGTGCACCTGCTCCCTAGGTGAGCATCCCAGGTGACTTCTGAAGTGTTGGTGGTGAGGGTTTGGCCTGTTGGACGGTGGATGAAGGGGTGACCCTGGTTCTTGTCACATGCCTCTGCCCACCAGAGTATACAGGGGATCAGAGGGAGGTAGGTCTCCAGAGGTTGTGAATGCTGGCACCAAAGTTTCCTTAGGTACCACTGAAGTTTCCTGATGTGCAGTCTGGCCAGAGGAATCAGAAGGATGCAAGAAGCCATGTATCCCAAGGCTTGCAAAAACTTCCTTGCTGTGAGTTGACTTTGGGATGCCAGCTGAGTAAAGTATAGAAACAGGAATTTCTGCTTTTCTGGGGTTAGGAAGGTTATTTGGGATGCTGTGTCCAGCAGAGCTCCCAGGAAGATGATACTCCTGGAGGGAGTCTGGTTTGATTTTTCTCTCATTGATGGTGAATCCCAAGGAAATGAGAAGGGTTTTTACGAAGAGTAAGTCCTGCAGGAGCATTTCTTTGCTCTCTGCTTGGATGAGGCAGTCTTCCATATAGGGATAAATCAGAATGTTTCTCTGTCTGCAGAATGATATGGCTGGGGCCAAGTATTTGGTAAAAACCCTGGGAGTAGTAGATACGCCAAAGGGAAGAGCAGAGAACTGAAAGTGCTGTTAGCCTGTTCTGAAAAGCAGGACTTTTCTGCAGGACTCCCTTATGGGGATATGGAGGTATGCATCTTTTAGGTCCAGGGTCAATAACCAGGCGTTTTTTGTCAGCATAGGCAGTAGCTGCTGCAAGGTTAGAATTTTGAATTTGGGGACCACCAGGGAGGTGTTCAGAATGGATAGATCCAGGATGGAGTGCCAAGTGCCCTCCTTTCTGGGAACAAGGAAGAGCCTGGAATAGAAGCCTTTGCCTGCTTGATCTGTGGGAACAGTTTCTACTGCCCCCCTGAGATAAGAGGGTTTGGACTTGTTTTAAACTCTCTGCACACTGGTTTGGAGGTAAGTCTGGGTACCATTTGGGGATTGGGAGATCATAGAAATTGAATTTGTATCCCTGAAAAATTATTTTTAACACCCAATGGTCCTTGGTTACAGACAGACAGTTTTCTTGCAGAGGGACAGCCTTCCTCTGAGCTTTTGGGTGAAGAGAGGGCGGGGGGAGTCATTGAGAGTTTCTGCCATAGAGGGATGAATTAGAACTCCCTGCCTTCGAGGCAGATGTGGTCCACTGTTTGGTTCTCTGTTGTCCCTGCTGTAGGGACCTGGGAGGCCTGTCCCTGTGGGGCTTAGTTTTCCCCTGTCTGCTAGGGGCAGGAAAGAACTTGTGCTTAGAGGGAAAGTTCCTGCTGAATTTAGGTGGCTAAACTTGAAAGAAATATTTTACTGTTTGCATAGATTTTGATTAGACTTCCATTTTCTTAAGCATCTCTTCTGCTTTTTCCCCAAACAAGTGATCTTTGTCCAAAGATGCATCAATTAACTTAGATTTGACATGATCAGGTAGAGGTTGTTCCTTCAATCATGCATGTCTCCAAATGACAGATCCAGACACTGCTGCCCTGCTACATGCTTCTAATGCATCATATCTACAGTGTAAAGAATGCCTAGTCACTTGACAAGAGGAGTGCAATAAATCTGCTAGCTCCTTAGAAGTGGCACAGTCAGGAAAAGTAGAAATCTTCTGCTTTAATAGTTCCAAAGTGTGCTGTTGATATTTTAACAAATGGAACTGACAGTTGCGAGCTCTGATGGCTAAGGTTGCAGAGGTGTATACCATTTTTCCCATCTCTCCAGAGCTCTGGCCTCTTTGTCAGAAGGAATAGGGTTCTTTGCTGAA
>NC_056746.1:1254069246-1254129246 GCF_019279795.1 Protopterus annectens
ACATTGCCACTGTGGTCAGAAAGTCCTTCTATGTGACACAGCTCATTACTAAGGGTTTTGCATCCAGGAAGAAAGAGGTCATTGTCTCTCTCTACTCTTCCCTCATTAGGCCAATCATTGAGTACAATGCCCCATTTGGCATGTACCTCACTAAACACCTGGAACAACTGGAGAGGCCATAAAAGTACCTATCAAAGAGGATCCTAGGCCTTAAACATTTGTCCTCTATGGACAGACTAAAAAAACTCCAACTATTCTCTGTCTCATATCCCCTACATAGAGGCGATCTCTGCTTGACTTACAAAGCCATGTCTAACCCAGCTCTGTTAGAAATGCTGCATCTGAAGAAATCCCAATCTCTCCACACCACACACTCCAGAGACCTCAACCTGATTACCACAATCAACAGAACATGCTGGAGGGACAGGTTCATAACCCAGAGACTGCCCATGCTATAGAATAGACTTCCCATACATGTCAAGCAGAGCATCTCACTGGCCCTCTTCAACAGAAATCTTGATGAGTGGATGGGAAATAGAAAATTCACCCCAGTGATCACTCCAGTGGCTTTACTCAACAGAGGCACTGGGAACTAAGGTCGGGTGGCACAATGCCAGGGTAATCCTATGGGCTAGGCTTGTAAAAGCTCCAGGGCCATTAGCCTAGTACACACCTATGAACCTATATGCATACACAACTAAGTGAAAAAAGGAGGAGCTTCATCTGGAACTTGAATCCAGGCCATGCAGAATACAATTCTTTTATACCTTTGGTAGAGATCTGAAAAGATTCACTGAGAACTAGGAGAAAGCCGAGAGGCACAGAAATATGTTATTAACAGAATTACAAATGATTATATCCTTGCCTGAGTAAAAGGTGATGTTTCATTTGGATCACCGTATTAATTTCTGGACAAAATATCTTCCTAATGTCCTATGCAATGTGAAGGGCAGTTCTGCAAAAGGGGAGGTCATATGAAAAGGGACAGCAAAACGTGAACATGTAAACATGGGTAGATAGAAAGGAGACGGGAGAGGATAGCAGTATCTTATGAACATGAGAAGGTTTTGGAAGTCAGGCCACAAGACCAGTGGGAGGAAGGCACAGTGAATGGTAACATGATTAAACATTTTGTTTTTTCACGGAAAGTGCATCTGGTGCATGACAAAGTCTCCGAGCAGAGACTGTAGTGCTAAACAAAGTATGCAAGCATGATAACACCCCAGGTAGACACAGATAAATCCTGGCACCATGAATGTGACTTGATGCACATGAATTTTTTCTTTCAGTTGTTAAGGAAACCGAAAATCTAGATAGGCCTGGATGTCCATCAGCAGTGGCCATTCATCATTAAGAATAAGTGCCTGCAAATATACTGAAAGCAGCTGTATGCAGTGATTTTATCCTACATGCAAATGGTAATGACAGTATTCAGTTTAACTAAGGTCAGTTGTTTTATGGTGCGGGCTAGTGAGATTTAAGTATTTCAGTATTCAGATTACCTGCCAGATGGTAATAAAGATAATAATGTAAGTTACTGTCAGCTTCCAAGACAAATGCCTTACACACTCCATCTATTTTTATGATTCCCCCCATAATGGATGCTTATATCCCTTGCTTGAAATATTGTACCTACAGGCCCTGTGTGAAATTGCATTGTCAGTAGCACAGTTCACTTATGTAACATGTAGGGTATGAAGAATGTAATGCCTCAGAAGTAAAATTCATATTTTAACTTTTATTGCAAGTCATAAATACTTGTTCATGCACTGTAACTGTAACCATTAATCAAATAATAAACAGCTGAATGAAGTGCCCCTTCTTTTGACTACTATACTTATTATCCTTGTTTTCAAATATTAAATGGAAAATTCTTACCACTGACTTCACAAAAACGTACTAATAATGAGAGGACAGAAATAATTGCCACCAAAATGAACAAGCTAAAGACAACCCATGCTTGGAGTTTATTTAGTAAATATGGAGTTACTTGCATAAAAAAAGAAGTTGGTATTCCAGTATGTTTATACTTAAACATGCCTTATATGTAATCTTTTATCTTATGCGATAAGGACCATTTTAAGAGAAACAGACCAGCGTTTTGCTTCATAACAAAGTACAGGATGTTTTTCTCTTACAGTATGTAATCTTGAACATGTAAGAGTAGTACTTAGAAACAATTTCTAAACATGAGAGAAATGAGAATACCTAGTTATAGTATGAACATATAAATGTGGCCAATGCAAACTGTGTGGATTTACTAATCAAAAGTTTTTTGTATAACACATTATCTAAGAAATCACATCTTTTGATTTTTTTTAATGACAGCAGCTATTCTGTGGTTTACACCACAATAGGTATATGTGTTATACCTGAAAATACACAAAGGAAGTTAAGAACAAAATAAGAGTTTATCCCATTGCATACTCAGTAATATAGAAACAGAAAAATACTCATTTTTGGTTTTAGGTTTTACAAAGGACTGAGGATAAGATTCAGAGGAGGCTTCTACATACCATGAATAAGGAACACTAGTCACAGTGATAATCACAGTTCTTTCTATTGCATTCAAAAGACTGCATCAGCTAACAGCACAGTGGCACGGTAAGGCCATGCCCCATTGAATTTGCAGGTGCTGCAACATGTCTACGTCCAGTATATTCAAGGCAGGGCACACAGTTTGGCAACCTGAATATTACACAGGGATACAGCACTAGATCTGAAAAGGTACCAATACAAGAAATCTGACTCCCTCCGCACACACATACACTCTGCATATATTGCACCTACGCATACGGCACCCACAATCCAGAGGCAAGTATCGCATAGAAAGGCTGAAGATATGACCATAAAACACAGGTAAAACTACTCCCATCTCATGCTTGTTGACATACAGGGCACACAGGCTGGCACTCTGCACTCCCAGTGTTAAAGGAACACTATTAATGGAGTCCAACATATATTTACTACTGCCATATAGCATGTGTGAATACCAGAGCATTTTACTATGGGCATGGCTTTTCTCCATGGGCTATTTGTGTTTGAGCACTGTGACTTATTGTGTAATAACACACACACACATGCACACACATATAAATATATGCACATATGTTCATATATATGAAAACTGTAAACGTGTGCATGCTATTGTGTCTGTGTGTAGAGTCGAGCAGTAATAACTGTAATTCAAAACAATATCCTCAGTGCTCAATGCACTGAGTGGTATGTGGGATTATGGGGCACCATTCAGAAACAGAGGCATATTCCATAAAAATACTCATTAGGTTATGCTCCACAGCTTTCACATGTGTATTTCATTAATGTTTTGTACGTTGCAACCGATCTCAGTGCCTGGCTAAATTATAGAGTACTAACAGGCTATGAGAAAGGAAAAAAGGGAACATGAAGAAAAGTCAGCTGCAGTGATAAGAAAAGAAGCAGGCTCCTTATTGAGATGTCGGACTCAGAATGTGAGGTCCCAAATGACAAAAAAAAAAAGAAAATTTTGGAGAAGGGTGAATATCAAATTGGAAGAAAATTCAAGTTACTGTCATTTCTTTAGAGAATCTTTATATAGTTTTGTTATTTCTGCTCATTTTTTTACTTTGTTTGTTTACTTATTTGTTTATTTATTTTTTGTTGTTAACTATGGTAGAACACTGATCTCTACGGACCATTTTTAGAATAAGTCCTTGTAAAGAAACACAAAAGTGCAAAAATTAACAGAACAATTTAACAAGGTATTATGATACAAGAGGCAACATACGCAAAAAGTAATATATTAATTAGCAATATACAAGTTATGTGAGATACAATGAAGATGAGTTATTTGTTGCCATAAATATAAAATTATACACATTCTTTTAATTTAAATTAAAGTTGCAGAACTTTCTGTTATATTACTAAATGAATATTATTTACATTTTGCAAGGTAAATGTTTGTTACATTATTAATTGTACAGTATTTATAATAAATACTGTAAAGCTGTTAGTTATTTTACTAATGTGTATTATTTACAATATGGACTGTAAAAGTATTTTTTCTGTGCTATTAACTGTACATTACTTACAATAAACACTTTATGATACGTGCAGCGGGTTTAGGCTCGGCTGGCAGAGGGGGGTGGAGTTTTAAACTAATGTTTTATAGAAAAGTTGAAAACTGAGCCAAAGTGATCATTCAGGGTTAAGAAACTTTTGTTATTTTGTTATGTATAAGAGAGGGCAGAGTTGGGTTTAGATGACGGTAGGGGAAAGGATGTGGAAATGAGATAGAGAAGGGAGTAGTAAGGAACTGGGGGATATTTTGGGTTCAGTGTTACAATGAGGGGGCAAGGTAACAAATTACACTACAGATAGCACAGCTGGAGGAGGACACGTGAGACACGAGCAGAAATAATTTGAAACAAGTTTATTATAAAGTGGCTACACCAATTAAGTTTTATTAATACTGCTATTCCATTGCGCAGTCTCAAGAAAGTTCCTTCAGCTGACAGGAAATCTCTACTTTTTGTCGGTGGTAAACCTTCTATCTGCAATACTTCTGTGTCTCTCATCAATAAAGTCAGGCAAAAATACAGTTTTGTACCTACCATAAATGTAGATGTTCGAGTGCTAATACAGCTGCAGTAATCACAGATGGGTTCTCTGCCGTCAGGCGGTCTCTCGGTCGGCCGAATTCCAAAGTCTTGGTCCGGCGTCGGTTGTCGTCGCTTTCTCTTCTGACGTCAGTGAGGCCAGAGTATATAAGACACAGCTGACGCCATGTTCTTCAGTCTTTCTTGCCCCAGATGTCAGGTGCCCCCAGAAGGAAGGCAATACATAAACTATGCTTATATGAATATATATACAAGCAATGCAATATAATCCAAAATCAGTGGTTGCAAGCAAATAAACCAAGGAAGGATAACCCAGTCAGGTTGTATGAAGGGGTTGTTAGGCCCCATGCCTTTACCAAGTGGGGAAGGAGGGAGGGAAACCTGTACTGCAGCTGTATTAGCACTCGAACATCTACATTTATGGTAGGTACAAAACTGTACTATGTTCATCGTGCATACAGCTGCAGTAATCACAGATGGGTAGAGTCCCAAAGCTATGCACAGGGTGGTAGGTACTAGGAGGAACTGGGTTGAGCCAGAATGCCCTGCAAAACAGCAGTGGCAAAGCCTGCTCTTGTTCTGGAATATAAAGGCAGGTGGTAGTGTTTTGTGAAGGTATGTACAGAACTCCAAGTGGCTGCCTCCAAAATATCTTTGGTAGGAACTCCTCTGAGGAAGGCTGTAGAGGTAGCTGTGGCCCTGGTGGAGTGTGATCTGATACCTGTAGGAACAGATTTCCCATGATAGGAATAACAAAACCGTATGCAGTGGCCTATCCACTTTGAAATAGTCTGCTTGGAAACTGGCTTCCCTTGAGCCCCTACAGCATAGGACACAAAGAGTTGTTCTGATTTCCTGAAGGACTTTGTTCTGTCCAAATAGTAACATAGCTGCCTATGGATGTCTAAAGAATGTAGTAGCCTTTCCCCTTTGTTTTGAGGATTGGGGTAAAAGGTAGGAAGGTGTATGGCTTGATTTAAAGCTACCCTGGATACCACTTTAGGCATAAATGATGGGTTGGTATGAAGGGCAACCCTGTCCTGATGGAAAATGAGAAAGGGCTGCATCGCCATGAGAGCCTGTAGTTCCAAAACTCTACGAGCTGAAGTGATAGCCAGAAGGAAGGCAGTTTTCCAGGACAAATATTGCAAATCTGTTGAGGCAGCTGGTTCAAAAGGAGGCAATGTTAACTTTTCTAGTATGTAATTAAGATCCCAGGCTGGTATTGGTTGTCTCCTTGGTGGTCTTATATTCTTAGCCCCTCTGAGGAACTGTCGTAAGAGTGGGTGAGAAAATAAAGGAGTTGAATTCTGCAGAAATGGCTGAGGCATGGATTTTTATGGAAGAAAATGAAAGTCCACTGTTCAGCAGCTCAGCTAGATACTGTAATACCTGAGGCAAGTTCAGTTTTCTAGGGTCCTGGCCTTTTTTCTCATTCCAAGAACAAAACCGCTTCCATTTTGCGGAGTAAGCTTTTCTAGTAGATGGCCTTCTGGCCTCCAAGATGACATCCTGCACCTCCTTGGAGAGTAGGGTCTGTTGTGGTGTTAAGGAATTTTCCATGCAGCGAGATTGAGTGTTTTCAGCTGACTGTGAAGAGTTTTGTAGCTGTGCTGAGTCAGCAGAAGAGGCATTAGAGGCAGGGACCAGGGGGGGTATGTGTTAGGCTCCTCAGCAGTGAGTACCAGTGTTGCCTTGGCCAATCTGGAGCAATCAGTATCATCTTCGGTCTGTCTGCTCTTGCTTTCAAAAGCACCTTGGGCAGAAGAGGCAGAGGTGGAAATGCGTAAACTGTCCATGCTGTCCAACTGAATGAAAGGGCATCCACTCTCCAGGCCTTTGGATGAAAGGTCCTTGAACAAAACTTTTCCAATTGATGATTCCTGTGGGAGGCAAAAAGATCTATGTCTGGCCTCCCCCATGCTTGGATTATTTCTGTAAACACCTGAGGATGTAACTTCCATTCGTGTGGATCTGTCATATTTCTGCTTAAATTGTCTGCCAGCGTGTTTTCCAATCCTGGCAGGTACTGTGCTTGAAGTTCGATTTGCCATTCCAGAGCCAAGTTCCAAAGAGTCATGGCTAGTCTGCACAAGGGGTATGAATGTGTTCCTCCTTGTTTGTTTATGTACCACATTACTGTGCTGTTGTCTGTTCTTGTTAGTAATTGTCCTGAATGCAGGAAGTCCTTGAAAGCTGTAATTGCATTTATTACTGCTAGCATTTCTTTTTGATTGATGTGAAGGTGCTTTTCCTTTTGGGACCATTTGCCCTGGATGCACCTGTCAGTCATGTGCGCCCCCCAGGCGTAATCTGAGGCGTCTGTTGTGATAACTTGCTTTGCTTGAGGCTTGCAGAATGGGAGGCCTGTGTTTGCTTGACATGCTTGGGCCCACCATAGAAATTCCTTTTGCAAACATGGGATTATTGGTATTATTGTTTCCAAACTGTGACTGTGTTGAGACCATATGTTTTTTAGGTACCATTGAAGTTTCCTCATATGCAGCTTTGCACATGGGATTAAAAGAATGCAAGATGCCATGAATCCCAGAGCCTGCAGGATTTTCCTTGCAGTAAGCCTGGCACTTTTTTCTAGTATTTTGAAGTACTGAGATAGTTGCCCCTGTTTTTCTGGCATAAGGTAGGCCATCTGGGTGTTTGTGTCCAAGTTGGCACCCAGGAAAATTATTTTCTGAGATGGTGTTAGCCTTGATTTCTCTTTGTTGATTGTGTATCCCAGAGCATGCATTAACCGTGTCACAAACGCCAGATGTTCCAGAAGTATGTGCTTGCTGTCCGCTTGGATCAGGCAGTCGTCCAAATAAGGGTAAATTTGTATCCCTTGAAGTCTGCAGTAGGCAATCACTGATGCCAGGCACTTTGTGAATACTCTGGGCGCAGTAGATAAGCCAAAGGGCAATGCAGAGAATTGATAGTGGATTGAACCGGCAAGAAATCTGAGGTATCTTCTGCAGCTTTGTCTGATTGGGACATGCAGGTATGCCTCCTTGAGGTCCAATGTTACCAGCCAAAACCCCTTGCCCAGCATGGGAAGAAGTTGCTGTAATGTGAGCATCTTGAATTTTGGAACGAGTAGAAATGTGTTTAGGATGGATAAGTCCAAAATGGGTCTCCAGTCGGTTCCTTTCCTTGGTACCAGAAAAAGTCTTGAATAGAAACCTTGACCTTGTTTGTGAGTAGGTACCTCTTGAATAGCTCTCATGCTTATGAGCTTGAAAATTTGTAGTTGTGCCTCTGCCCTTTGATTCAGTGACAGGTTTGGCATGCCTCTCATTTTTGGAAGAGTGTGAAATTGAAATTTGTAGCCTCTGTTTATAATGTCCAGGATCCATTTGTCTGTTGTGACAATATGCCAATTGCCTGCAAATAATGCTAGCTTTCCTCCCAAAGGTGCTGCCAGCTGAGAAATGCTTGGCATGGAAATGAGGGAGTCATTGGTTTTGCTTCCTGTATTGTTGTGCACTGTCCTCGCCACCTCTTGGTGCTGGAGTTTGCCATTGTCGGCCTCTATATGATCCTTGTGATTGCCCTCTGCCCCTTGTGCGCCTGTATCTACCTCTTTGGGGCTTGTCAGTGGCTGGAAAGGACCAGTTTTTTGAAGGCCAATTTCTGCTAAAACGTGGAGGTTGGACCTGTAAAAAGGCTTTGACAGTTTGCATAGATTTGGCTTTTTCCTCCATTTTCCGTAGTATCTCCTCAGCATTAGTACCAAACAGCACATCCTTTTGTAAAGGAGCATCTAGACGTTTAGCTTTCACATGATCAGGCAAGTTTTGTTCTCTAAGCCAGGCATGTCTGCGAATGACTGATCCTGTAGCAGCCGCTCTACTTGAGGCCTCTAGGGCATCATAACCACATTGTAAAGTATGTTTACCCACTTGCTCTGCACTATGCATCATATCCTGTAACTCCTTCAAATCTGGTTGTTCAGGTTGGGACATTTTATTCCTTAATTGTGATAACAGGAACTGTTGATATTTAAGCATATGAAACTGACAATTTAAGGCCCTCATGGCTAGGGTGGCCGAGGTCTATACCTTTTTTCCCCACCTTTCTAAAGATCTTGACTCTCTTTCTGCAGGAAGAGGGTTCTTGGCAGTGGAGGCCTTCAAACCCTTGGGTCCTTGTGAAATGGTTTCAGGGTCAGCATTATGGCTTTTGAAGAGAAATTGGTGAGAGTTAGGTACTCTGTAGTACCTATCAGGTTTGACTGGTGCAGGAGGCAGAGAATCCGGGTTAAGGCAAGCCTCCGAATAAACATCATCAAGTATGTCCAAAACAGGGGGTATCGCCAGAGGTCTGTGTTGAGGTAACAAAAGAAATTTCCTAAGTCTTTTCTTAGAATCTGAAAAGTCTTGGCCTTCCCAATGGAAGTGTTCCCTCAAGGTGTGCAAGGTTTCCCCAAAGGAAAAATCCTCAGGAGGGGATACAGAAGGGATGGACTGCTCTGCATCCGAATCCTCAAAAGGGGAGTAAGAGTGTTCCTCTACATCAGAATGTTCTGATAAAATGGATCCCTGATCAGAAGAGAGAGAATCTTCCTCCACTCTGGGTCTCTTGTCTGGAGGGGGTTGAGAACCTCTGATAAGAGTAATTAAATCCTCAGCCATTTTAAGCATCTGTTTTTTAGGCATGGGACCTGGGGATGGGCCCTGTGCAACAGGCCTCTTGGGATGCCTGGCTGCTTTGGATTTAGTAAAGGCCTTAATCGAAAAAGAAGATGAGGGTCTAAAGACACCATGGGTGGAGGTGGACCTGTCCACATTAGTAGGCTCAACATTAGCAAAGGCTTCGGTGGTTGTAGTCTGGGAAAGGTCCGAGGTCCCAGTGGTCTTGGGTACAGGGGACACCGCCAAAGGAGTGTCGTCGGTAATCAGGGACTGCAAAGGCGTCTCGCTGAGAACCGGACCACGTGTAGCCTGTTTTGGCGTGGTGTCGGCGGGGACCGCGGGCCTCGCATGTCGGTCCTTCTCCTTGCGTTTTTTGGACAAAACGGTAGTCGGAGTGTCCGACGACATCTTATAATCGAAAGCTTTACCAAAATAGTGTTGGGCGAACTCTGCCCGACGTTTAATAGTGCATTTATTGAAGGTAGCGCAAAAGCGACAGCCCAAGACATCGTGGTCTGGGCCTAAACAAGGTATGCAGAGGGAATGGAAATCCTTATGCGGTATTTGCTTCCCACAAGAAATACAATTATTAACTTTTTCTGACATCGGTCTGAGGCAAGAAAAGGTTCCCCAACGGGGTACTTAGCTTTAATGAAGACTTCGGTTTCCAAAATTTTCGTAATTCAGGAGCTGGCCGACCGGCACTTGCGAACTGCTTCTGCTTCGGGCACCGCGCGGCAAAAAAGACTGAAGAACATGGCGTCGGCTGTGTCTTATATACTCTGGCCTCACTAACGTCAGAAGAGAAAGCGACGACAACCGACTCCGGACCAAGACTTTGGAATTCGGCCGACCGAGGGACCGCCTGACGGCAGAGAACCCATCTGTGATTACTGCAGCTGTATGCACGATGAACATCTGCTTCAGTCAGGTGTACGCAAACATCCTGAACAATTTGTTCAAGTAACAGATCCCTGATCCAAGTTTCATTCTGGCACTGCATAATTAGAAGGTTTACAGTCTCACGAGTCAAACTGATAGAATCAAATCATTTTGAGTACACTGCATAGTTTTTACCTCACGTGCAGTACATACTTACATTTTTTCCCACATGCTCTAGGTACTGAAAAGAAAGCAGTCCTCAGATATACATAGACATTTGTTAGTTTTCTCTGTACATTCTGTAATTAGTTTTCTTCTCTGTGTATATTATGAAACTTAATGTAGGCAAGGCTTAATAATTCTGCGGTGATGCTAATAAAACAAATATTATAAGACTTAATGCTGCAATGTTAGCTTTAACTATAATAAATGTCTGCAGTGTTAGCTTTAACTATAATAAAATAATCATATGTAATAATTTATAATCATAGGTATTATTACTGCAGAATGAGAACCATTCATAGTCCTCTTATGAGAGTCTCATACCACATGCACAAAGTGTGTAGGCCTCTACAGGAGAGGAATGTTATGGTGGCTAAGAGGAATGAGCGAGAGATGAGGGAATCTATGGGCTGTGAGGGGGTCATGTTTTAAACTAATGTTTTATAGAAAAGTTGAAAACTGAGCCAAAGTGATCATTCAGGGTTAAGAAACTTTTGTTATTTTGTTATGTTCAAAACATTAACAGAAGACCTCTTTGAATATGAATTTTTAGATGGGTTCTAAACATACTTCTCAACTGCACAGATTTTCACAGAATGTGCAGATTTTTGCCTCATATTTTGGTCCATTTTTCATAAAATTGTGGTTTTCATGCAAATGCTTGGCAAGTCATTAAAGATTGAAGCAAAAAAAATAATGACAGATATTTGGGTTACAGACTTCATACCTTTGCGAACATTCATGCCAACATAAAACCTGTCATTCTATCAATTTTATAAATTTGAATATTTTAAAAATTGTCCCTATTTTTGGGCCATTGTTTGCCCACTACTTATGGCTTTGTCCATATTTCTTACTTTAAGAAGTTGAGATGTACGATTCTAAATGTCATGAATAGTTTGGTTTCTTTTATTTGGGTAGGCACTGACTGTCGCACTTGGGGGACGAGTAAGCAGAAATTACTGGTAGTACAAAGGGGTTTCATTTACATAGGTCTGGTATATAGTCTTCTCATTAAGCCCACAGACCTGCCCTTCTAAATGGTACCACTATGTGTACTGTCAGTGGTGGTAACAAGTGCAGCACACCCTGAATTATGATCATTTGCATATGTTCTCAGCACTTACACTGTGTATGGTACACAGACACATCTGTTGATGCACAGCTCCCTCAGTTGTCTTGGACTAAAGCAAAAGTCTTTTTCATGCTTCTTGCAATGTGCTACCCCCATGCATTTTCAACATGTTTCTGAATCGTACTCTGAAATTACAGTGTGAGAAGGTAATGCTGAAAACTTGCTGACAGACTGTGATGCTAGCTGGCAGTTAAGACTGTTACCTGGTGATAAAATGGAGCTGAACACTAAAATATTCAGTTTCCCCCACTAATAAAGAGGAGAAACCGTTTACTGGGTATGGCAGTTAGTGTTGCTGCTTTGTACCACTTGATCCTTGACTTTGTTTCCTCGGGGAGGTGCTATCTGTAGAGCATTTGTATGCCTTTACTGTATCGACATGTGTTCTCAACAGGGTCTCTGAATTCTTCCCACATATGAATGAAATTCAGTTAGATAAATTTGGGATGGCTCCCTATTGTATTTTCCAGACTTGTAAGTGTGATCTCCAGAATTGCAAATCAAAAATATAACCAAAAACAGAGGAGAACAGTCAAGGCAGAACATCACGGAAGCTGTTTTTGCATGTGGACAAGCCGTCATTGTATCTCCTGATGTGGGGGGCAAGCCCTTCTACCCACAATTTAGCTATATCAACACTGGGGTCATTAAACATCAGACAAAAAGGGAAAACTCCAAGACGCAGAAGTCTCTGACTTAGTGTATGTAAGTCTTCTTTTTCAGTGATTCAGTTTCACTGCTCTGGGACTTATTGTAATAAATCTCAGAATATCAAAAGGTTACTTCTGGGGATACTCCAAACTGCTCCATGACCCTTTTGTGGCTAGCCAGGTTTTAAAATGAATTAATACATTTGAAATTTTGTGTGTGTGTGTGTGTGTGTGTGTGTGTGTGTGTGTGTGTGTGTGTGTGTGTGTGTGTGTGTGTGCGCGCGCGTGTGTGTGTGTGTGTGGATGCGTGTGTGTAACACAAACATGCACAGAACTATAAATATTGTGTCACACAATAAGACTAGAACCCAAAGGAAGTAACAAAAGTCACCTTCTTTAATGGCAGCACTTAAAGCAGCCAAAAGGTTCGGGATGCATACAGGGCTGAAACTCAATAAGGTTTCTTGGGGTATTTTAAAAATAGGCAAATATTGTCCCTGATTACATCATTTGATAAAGATAGATTTAAAATAGTAAGAATATTGGCAAAAAATATATATCCACAGTCAAAATAGGCCAATAGTTTTCAACTGTCTTCCCCATTTTAAAAAGTGTCTGTACCATAAACTGAAATGAAATTGCGAAATTCAAATTAGGCAAGGTTTGTTTATGTTTGTATGCAAAAAGCTGATATCAAGAATATTGCTTTACCTTGCATTTCATCTGTCTCTAACCATGCCCTGATCCTTGTACTCCAAAAAAACTATGGAGTATTAGCCCCATTTATGTTACTGACACAATTTAACAACTTAATAATTATAGAAGTTGGAATGGTAATCCAGATTCTCTCCTAACTGAGACATGTACTTTTTTGCTATGCTTCTAGACTGTGACCAAGGCTCATGCCTCCAAAAGGCTTCTAACTGATATTTCAGTTTATTTAAGTCAAGGACCAGGGAGTTTGTTGATCCACACCTTCAACTCCATCCACCCATTGTTTGTCCAGCTACTTATGTATTGTGTTGGGGTACGGTTGCCAACTGTACAGAATTTTTCCGGATTGTCCGGAAATAAAGGCTGTTGTCCGGTTGTCCGGATTTCACAGTGAAAATCCGGAATTTGCTTTTTGCAGGCTCGCCGCTTGGTCAGCATTTGAAAAAAAAACTTGACTGGTGCCTGCCCGGCCCTGCTGAGAGTCAGACTGCTGATGAAACATCAGCAAGTTATAACACTAACCAGTAACCGCTCACAACGTTGTCACAACCCAACAACACCAGTGTCACCTAACCTTATTGTTGAGATTGCTAAAGCAACCATATATGCGCATGCAAGCCATGGTGCCCATGCAGCATGAGGGACTGTAGATTCTCACTCCATTCACCCGGGATCGCATGGAGGCGAGATTTATCAATGATCTTTACTGCCAAAAAGAACGATTTTTCAGTAGGGGTATTTGCCAAGAAGAGTTTCAAAAATGTGTATTAGCACCGCTAATATAATACACATTTTTGAAACTCTTCTAGCGCATTAGTAACCAGCATATACCTAACCTAACTAAATGTATTGGAATTTTAATTAATATAGTTTGGCAGTTTGATACTTGAAGTAAGGGACTCTCGGACTCCTCTTGCATCCGTCCATCACCGTCCTTGGTCTCCTCAGTGCTCTAGCAAACTTTAGGGTTTGGTAAAGAATGGGAGGGACCAGGTTTTACCAATTACCAGGGTTAGTGCCTGTCCATTTTTACACAAGACAATTTGTGCAGTTGTGTTCCGCAAAAAAGCATGATAAGTGGCAAATGTCCTCTGAAAGTAGGACATCGACTAGCCATAGCTGCATAAATAAACAAATGCTCTGAACTAATAAATGACATGTTATATGATATGAAACAAGAAAAAAAAGCAACTCAAAATTCTATTACTTAGAGTGAGTTTTAACTTTGACAAACAAAACTGAACTTCGGCTTTTTGCACGGTTGTGTGAGAATGGTTTGTCCATTGTCCTGTCCTGAAAAATCTCACGTTCCCATGGACCCGTACCCCACTTTGGACATAATGAATGAAAATAAATATTGCACCAGTGACCAGTGGGTTTTACAGATGAGACCTTAGTAGTAGGCAGCCAGCAGAATGAATGATGACAACATACTGAATTGATAGAATAGATAGATAATCATTAGATCCGTCCGGAGTCCGGATTCTGTACATACTAGGCTAGCACAGGTGGCGTAAGCAGGAGGGTGGAGAGAGTAGTTCTTCTCAGTCCACAAAAGGCAAAAGCTGATGATGATGATCCGATTCCCACAATAAACAATACACAGACATATATATAGTTCTTTCATAAATGTTATCATCCTCAAAATGTTCAATACACATAGCCATATACTGAGTATAATGCATGATGACAAGTTTATTCCCTTTATCTGAGGGTTTAAAGATTACATTCTTCATTTTACCTAAAGCTTGAAGTGCTTTCCATTCTGTAATGGACAAGTTATAATCAACATGCTGTCTATTTTTAACAAAATTATTAAACACATCTTCAATAGCATAATTCAACATATTGGAAAAATGAACTATTTCTTCATTTAAAAATGGAGGTAAAAAAACACTTTTTGTGTAAACATTAATAGTATCTAACCTACAATATGAATTAAATGAACTGTAAGATTCACATGTAAAAAAGCTTTCACATGACATATTCACACTGTCATTACATTCTATCAAATTATCATATATATCTGCTTTTCTAAAAAAATGCTTTAGATGTAGTTTTCTACTAAATTTAAGCACATCACATTTGATGTCATAAATACAAGGTACCACAGTGGGAATAAATTTTAGGCCACTGTTCAAAACCGCAAGTTCACAATCAGAAAAGACATGTCCAAAAAGATTTACAATATAACTCTCACTCAATCAAGGTATCAAATTATCTTTTAACTCTTTTATACCCCCTCTGGGGGTAGGACTCCCTTTGAAAATGTCCTTGTTGTTCACAAACACGTTTTCTGCCTTGCCTTCCTCCCCTGTAGTTGTTAGTATCATTCTGAAAGGTTTGTTAATGTTGTTCCGGTTGCTGAGCTGGTGGCAAAACAGGGTATTCCTTTTGGTTTTCTGCCTTTTCATCACATGAAGTGTAATGTCCATCTGATGCTGAAAATGAGGAATTGTTCATTTGAAAACCATCTTCCGCCCTTTGAAACCTCACGATTGTGAGCCTTCTTCCGACTGGCCTTTGAGATAAATGCCTTCCCATTTTCATAGTCACGGAGATCTCATAGTAGTTTTCACTTCTTCCTTTCAACTAATTCCCTTTTATAGTCTTTTACTTTTAAATTAATGTCATTGAGAAAAGCATCAAGCACTTGGACATGTGTGCCTGCTGACAAAGTATTACACACTTTTTTAATCTGATCTTTTAACTCTTTCTACTTAACCCTGTCACGCTCTAACAGGATATTCACCCACTCTAAAGTGCACTTGTGTGCCACTGCTACCCAACATTTCTGAAATTGTATATCAGAAGCATTTTGTAGATCAAAGGGCAGAGTCGAATCCTTAAATACTCTCAACCCTCTAGGTGTAATGTCCAAATCCAGACATTTTTGAAAACCGGACAAATTAAAGAAAGTAGAGGTCTCTTTCCAAATACATTTTTCCAACTGTTCAAAAAGAGACTTACTTTCTTCAGATAAAGACAAAGGTAAATTTCTTCCCACATTGTTGAATGGATTATGGCAACATTTATTTCTTTCTTCTTCCCATTTGTCCCATGTAGTACACATAGTTTGAATGTTACCAGCCCCATGATTGGACTGTAAATTACGACCCGAAGCATTATTTAGAAAGCTGTCCAAGGACATCTGTGAGCCATCTCCAATTATCTCATGAAAAACACATGGCAAGTTGTATTATGGATCACTGGCCATGAATAGAAATAAAAAACGACCACCACAAATGAAAAATATAAAATACAACGAGCCAGTGAATCCAACACAGGTTTATTGTAAAATCTCTGTCTCTGACGTCTCGGCACAAAAAAAAGCCTTCAAGGAGTAAAGAGCATCATACAAAACTTGCCTAAAATACTATAACCAATTAACAATTAAACAATTAAACAATTAAATGAGCATTCTTCAATTTAATTCTTCATTTAACCCATGTGGGTACAGAGTATTAAATTTCAAAATATACACTGATTCCTTAGTTAAAAGCTGTTTTTAAGAAGACATTCGTCAAAAAGTGACATTTATTTTCTCTAAAATAGTTCCTTGTAACACTATTACTATCATGAAATTGCTGAAAATGTACTGCTATAGGGCTTTCTTCCTTTTTATTATAAATATCCCTTACATGTTCTAGTAGTCTCACTTTGAATGTCTCCCCAATATAAAATAAATTGCAAGGGCATCTGAGGGCATAAACAACACCCTCAGTATCACAAGTGAAGTTATTCGAAGTTTCAAAGGGAATATTATTAATTCTTGGAAAATTTTCTACTACAAATTTACAAGCTTTGCATTTATTACAGCAAGTGGTTTCCCTGATGTTTAACCTCTGATCTATTTTCATAGCCGTGGTACAAAATCTTCCTCTCACAATAAAATGTTGTATGTTCCTACCCCTTCTATAGGAGATTCCCAACCTGCCATCAAGCCATGTAGAGACATTTTTCAAAGAACACAAGTACTTCCAATAATATTTTGTTTTACAACTTTTGAACTAAAGCATCCAAATGTTGTAACAAAATAAATAAATTCCTTATGTTCTCTGTCAGTCATTTTGTAACGGTCCAAGGACTGTCTACTAGCATGACAATTTCTTTTGTCAAAATTATTGCATAATTTCTTCCAACTCTTCTCAATTAGGCTTTTGCTGAAGTCTCTTTTAACAAACATGTCTACAGTTCTACCCAATTCTTGTTTAAAAGCATAGATATTATTGCGCAACCTAGATATTCTAAGCATCTCGCCATAAGGAAGTGTTTCCATAGTATATGTAGGATAACAACTATGGCCATGAACAAACTGTGTACCTTGATCAAATTTTCTGTGCACTGACATCATTAATTCGGAACCATGACAATTTCTTTTGTCAAAATTATTGCATAATTTCTATTTTTATATAGAGAACTAACAAATTCTGTTACTAAGTCCTACCCCCCTCAGCTATAAAAATTAAATCATCAATATACCTGTAGTACCTAATAACATACTGACAAAAAAAACTTATTCCTATAGATATATTCATTCTCAAAAAGCCCCATGCTTAGATTAGCATACATAGGGGCAAAAGCAGCCCCCATTGCTTTGCCTTGTCTCTGCCTAAAAAAATTATTATTAAACTCAAAAAATTTATGTGTAAGACAGAAATATAACAATTCTACTATATATTCTGTCACTGATGAGATACCTAAAAAAATCTCAAAGCCTCCATGCCAAAATTATGACTGATGTTCGTATAGAGGCTTTTAACATCTAATGTAAAAAAAAGACATGCTACAGTTCCACTTATCATTAATCTTTTGCAAAAAAATCAAATATATCTCGAATATCTTTTAACTAAGGAATCAGTGTATATTTTGAAATTTAATACTCTGTGCCCACATGGGTTAAATGAAGAATAAAATTGGAGAATGCTCATTTAATTGTTTAATTGTTTAATTGTTAATTGGTTATAGTATTTTAGGCAAGTTTTGTATGATGCTCTTTACTCCTTGAAGGCTTTTTTTTTTTGGGCCAAGATGACAGAGACAGAGATTTTACAATAGACCTGTGTTGGATTCACTGGCTGGTTGTATTTTATACCTTAAAATATCACCTGGCAACTAACAAACTATGCAGCTGTAACACATCTACAGTTTGAAGTATGTAGTCCTAACTCTGCCCACTATGGATACTATGCAAGTGTATTAATATTATAGTTTTGATTCTGCTCATAATATCTTGAAAATGTATTTGCTTAATCTGATACGATTTGTAAAAATGTGTGTTTGCTGTTTGCTTAGAAATACTTTGTAAATAATGTGTGTGACCGTTTTTATTTTGAATTGTCAAAAATGTATTTCTATCCTTTTTTGGAGCGTTTCTCCTGGTCCTGCACTGAAAATGAGCATTTCAATTCCTAGACAGTTTCCTCCCAGTAAACAAAAGCAAATAAATAAATTTATATCCATTTTGAGAACATATAACTAGTTGGTTTTGCTTGAAGAAACACAGTAATAAGAAACAAGTGCAGGAGTACAGTGTTTTATAACTTTGAAAGCAGTAACACATTTAGCACTACTTCACTCTAGAAAACATGTGTATATATATATATATATATATATATATATATATATATATATTTTTTTTTTTTTTTTTTTTTTTTTTTTTTTTTTTGAGGTATCTCAAGGTATGGTGTAATACAACTTTAAAATCTGCTAAGAGATTCAGATGTTGTCATTTAGTAAATGCTGTTTGCACTGTAATGTAATACCAATTTAAAGCATAACCAGCATTTACCACAGTAACAGGAACCGGCAAGCAAAAACTGAGGGTGATGCTACCCAATGCTAGAAGTCTAAATCTCAAAATGCACTCACTCGAGGCACTCCTTAAAATGGAGAACATAAATATCTGTGCAGTGACTGAGACCTGGTTCAAGGTTCCAGAAAGCACCCCTACACTACCAAGCTATAACTCATGCCACACTTTTCGGCCATGTAACCTGGACCGGAACACCAAAGGCGGAGGTGTGTCCATATTCATTAAGGATATCCAGACCTCCAGGCTAGTTGCTCAGCATAATGCAGCCGAGGTTATACAAGTGCAACTAACTCTGGGCAAAACTGCAATCCAAATAGTAGCTTGCTACAGATCACCCACCATGCCCCAGGATTCCCACTCCTCTTTTCTTGATGTACTGGAAAATATTAGGGTTCAACCAAACACCCTAATAATGGGTGATTTCAACTACCCCACCATTAACTGGGAAAACTACTCATGTACCAACTCCTTCACTCAATGCTTTCTGAAATTCATCCAATGCCCTGGATCAACTTATCCACACCCCCACCAGGGGCAACAATATCCTAGATCTAGTCATTACCAATATGAGTGATTGGTGTTCCACACCTGAAGTCAATGCCTCATTGATCCGATCCGACCATAAGCTAATTACCCTAGATATCCACATCTTGCCTCCACCCCCCATTAAGGAAACCATGGTAAAAAATTTCTCCAAAGCCAACTTCATGCTTCTTAAGACAGAAGTGGTGAACTTCATGACACCCATGCAGATGGACAATACAGTTATGACTACTAAATCCTACACAATTGCACTTTGTAAGCACTTTCATGAGTGCATGGATCATGCTATCCCAAACAGACCCAAGACGCTATCCTCCAAAAAAAGGAAGCCAATCTGGTGGCCCCCTGCCATAAAAAAACTGTACAACAGAAGGAAGAAACGAGTGGAGGAGCTCCCTGGTCAGCCTCAGTAAGAAGCTGCGATCCCTGATAAAATCCTCCAAAGCTAGTTACGAAAACAAAATCGCCACTGATTCTAAAGACAACCACAAAGCATTCTATAGCTATGTCAAGACTCTCAATGGCAACACTCAGATCTGCTCTGAGTTACAGCACAATGGCACTAAATATACAGTCTTAACTGATATTGCCAACATCCTGACAGATAGGTTCAGTGCTAACTTTACCCCCCTCTCACCCCCTAAAGAGCCCATCTCTATACCAGAAGAATGCAAAGTTCCTGTAATCACGGCTGCACAGGTAAAAAACACACTCTCCAAAGCCAAGAATACAGCATCCATGGGACCAGACAACATCCCAGGCTGCGTTCTACATGAACTACAGAATGAACTGGCACCCCACCTAAGTACCATGTTCAATCATAGCCTCACCACAGGTTTTGTGCCTGCTGAATGGTGCACAGCAATGGTTATCCCACTCCACAAGGGGGGAGCCATGACGGACCCCGGGAACTACCGCCCCATTAGCCTGATGAGCCTGGTCTGCAAGGCCATGGAACGTATCATCATGGAACTTGTAAACAAAGACATTGGTAATCTCCAAACTCTGGATCCCACCCAGTTCAGGTTTGTAAAAGGCAGATCATGTCTCCTAAACCTGATAGACTGGTAGACAAGGGTAAGGTGGTTCACACAGCCTATCTAGATCTTGCCAAGGCTTTTGACACCATCCCCCACTCTGGAATTATAGATAAACTCACTAAACTAGGTATAAATCCCTATGTCACAAGATGGGTTTTCAACTGGCTCACTGACAGAACCCACACTGTGAAAGTAGCAGACTCCAAATCCGACTTCAGACCAGTCACAAGTGGAGTACCACAGGGTTCAGTCCTGGGTCCTCTCCTGTTTGGTATCTACTTCTCTGAAGTACAGGCTAACACAGAAGGTCCTTGGCTAATGAAGTTCACAGATGACTGCAAACTAGGAGGCATAATCGAAACTCCTAACGATGTGGACATCCTACAAAAGGGCCTCACTGAGACAAATGCCTGGTGTCAAACCCATGGCCTCAAGCTCAATGCCAAAAAGTGCATTGTCATGCCCTTTAGTAAAAACTCTGTACCCATGAACTACAACATAGGCAGTAGTATACTTAACACCGAAAGTGTGATAAGAGACCTTGGGACACAGGTGGACAGTAGTCTCTCCTTTGATAATCACATTGCCGCAGTAGTCAGGAAATCCTTCTACATGGCACACCTCATCATAAAAGGTTTCTCATCCAGAAAAAAAGAGGTCATTGTTCCCCTCTACTCATCACTCATTAGACCCATTATAGAGTACAACGCCTCACAAGACATCTACAACAACTGGAAAGGCCGCAGAAATACCTCACAAAGAGGATTACTGGCCTCAAACAGATGCCCTACGGAGACCGTTTCAAACAACTCCAGCTTTACTCCGTCGCATATCGCCTACTCAGAGGTGATCTCTGCCTAACATACAAAGCTATGTCAAACCCAGAGCTGTTGGACATGCTCCACTTAAAGAAATCCCAATCCCTCCGAGCTACACGCTCTAGGGACCTAAACCTTGTCACCACAATAAACAGAACATGCCGGAGGGATAGATTCCTGTCCCAGAGACTTCCCATACTCTGGAATAAACTACCTATCTATATCAAACAAAGCTCCTCATTAGCACTCTTCAAGAAAAATCTTGATGATTGGATGGGAAATAGGAAATTCACCCCTGGGATCACCTCTGTGGCTCTGCTCGACAGTGGCACAGGAAAATAATTTTCTTGGGTGGCAAAAGCCAGGGTACCTTTTTGGCTGGACTTGTATAGGTCCCAGGGCCGATAGCCTAGTACCTACCTATGAACCTATGAACCTATAATTGTCACACCGCATGTAAGGAACACATAACTTCTTCATCAAACTGTCATCAGTCTGTCATTTAGAAATTCATGTTTCAATGCAAACTTCTGATTGAATCCAAATAAAGTGAAAATCTGGTTTTAAGGAGTGGGGAACACACTCCCCTTACTGCGTGTGTGTGTGTGTGTGTGTGTGTGTGTGTGTGTGTATGCATATATATATATATATATATATATATATATATATATATATATATATATATATATATACACACACACATATATATATATATGTATGGGTGTGTGTGTGTGTGTGTATATATCTATATATATATATATATATATATATATATATATATATATACACACACACACACACATACATATATATATATATATATATATATATATATATATATATATATATATATATATATATATATATATATATATACTAATCATACTCCTAGCAAAAGTATCCACCACTACCTTAGCTAATGATATCCAACCCATTTTTAATCTTTATCCACTCACTAAGATTCTAGAAGATGCAATTTATAACCAAATTCTGGGCTACATTTTGAAGTGTGACTCTCTGAACAACAGGTAGCATGGCTTTCAACCCACTTTGCAGCAATCTTTTCATTTACAGATCACAGCTATTATAATGTGGAGTAAGGTAAAATAACTGAGGTGACACTTCTTCATATTAGAAAGGCCTGTGATAGTGCTGATCATTACACCTGTTTCTTCACAAGTTCAGTGACAGAGGTTTGTCCATAGATGTCCTGCAATGGTTTAAAGGATAACTCTGAAACATCCTGCAAAAACATTTCACAGGGATCAGTGTTTGGTCCTTTTCTCATTTCTCTCCTCATGAATGATCTTCCCTGAGAACTCTCAGAAATCAGCAGTATTTTTTATGCAGATGACATCATCCTCATTAGTGGCAAAAAAAACTCAAACACTCAAAAAATGAACTTCATAGTGACTTCATTGTCATCTGGAAGTGGCTTCACAGAAGTAATTTACTGTTGGCACTCACAAATGTTCACTAATGCTACTTGGTATTTGCCTAGTTTATTTATTAAAACTACTTTTCACAGACAGAAGTCAACATAATGTGCATCAGTATGTTTCTGCATGTAGATGATTTGTAATATACTTATATATATATATATATATATATATATATATATATATATATATATATATATATATATCCTTCAGCATAAAAACAATGGCTATCTCTCCTCTGCTACTTTCCTAGACCTATCAAAAGCATTTGACATGGTCCCACACAAACAACTTATCTCTGTCCTCAGTAACCTATCCTTCTCTCAATCAGTCACCAACTGGTTTCAGAGTTACCTGTCTGACCGCCAACAATCCATTGTATGGCAGAATGACATATCTCCCCAACTACCTGTCTCCATTGGGGTTCCCCAAGGATCCATCCTTGGACCCCTACTCTTCTCTGTTTACACCAATAATCTAGCCTCTGCCACCAAACATGGCACATTCATACAATACGCAGATGACTCAACCATCATCTGGTCAACCCAGTCCCTACCCAGACTGCAAAAAGTCACACAGGAAACCTTTTCCTCTGTTGAAACTTGGTTATCTGATGCTCAATTAATACTCAACCCAAACAAAACTAAACTACTCATCTTCCAACCCACCAAACATACTCAAAACAACTCTCACTTTAACATCACAGCAAAAGACAACACCACTATATACCCAACTGAACACACCAAATTGCTAGGAGTGGAAATAGACAATAAACTAAAATTTGACATTCACATATCCATGACCATAAAAAACTCCACAAAAAACTAGGAGCGTTATACAGAAATAAGCAACTTCTCACCAAAGCAGCAAAGATTTCAATAGCAAATTCCCACCTTATTTCCACCCTACTTTATGCCTCTCCAATATATACCAACCTAAGGCAATGCGATCTAAACAAGCTAGAGACTTGTTACAACAAAATTGCCAAATTCACCACAGGGGCATCCTACCGTAGTCACCACTGTCTCTCACTTGCTGAACTGGGCTGGCTTGAACTCCCTCACCTCCTTCAGTGGTACCAACTCTCACTCCCGCACAAACTAGTAAACCATCCACTAAATGTCCCATCCCTCCAGAATCGACTCCAACCCTATCGCACCACCAGGCCACTAAGAGCCAGCAACAAAAATCACTTGCAGATCACTAAAGCCAATAACTCTGCTGGTGAAGCACTATTCTCCTGCACCATAGCCAAATTATGGAACTCCTTTCCACCCACAATTACCTCCATACCATCATGCACCCACTTCAAAACTTTACTAAAAGTGCACCTAAAAACATGCTGGCTATGCCCTTGCAACTCCCACTCTAATATCACCCTCCCCATCCAACCACTACCTTTCTTTCCACCCCACTAACTACCTTGATAATAGCAATCTCAGATGCTCATAAGCCTAGTACTTATTATACAGCAGGAACTTCTTATTGTAACATTTGTTAATCTCTGTTATGTACTTCACAGATAAAGATTCTAGTTGCCTACTGATGTACTATGTTCTTCATCTGTAAATATGTTGTAAGTAATTGCTATGTTAAATTGTTAATCGCTATGTAATCCAATGTAACTACTGTCTGTTTATTTTAACTGTAGAGTTTTTCTCCCCGGGCCTCCGCTAAAAATCGACCTACGTCCAGTCGGACACTCCCGGTCAACAAATGTAAATAAGAAAAAATAAATACATATATCTATATATATATATATATATATATATATATATATATATATATAGATATAGATATACATATAGTGGGCATACTGAAATTAAATTAAACACCCAGATCAATGTTTACAAAGTCGACCACAAAAAGGTAACTTTGCAGGCGACAACACAGTACAACCCATGTGCTCAACAGCAATCTTGGCTCATTCTAAATTTAAAATAAAAAATAAAAAATAAAATAAGGCATTGATTTTTGTAGAGGTGCTGCATCCCACATACCCACTCCTAATGATATATACTAACTCCAAGATCACACAACCTTGGGTAAATGGCATATTTGCCTATCCCTAGAAATGTGTTGTCTCACACACCTGTCAAGTATCTGTGTAGTCGATCATATTTTGTCAGCTAAACAGATGTCCAATGATAAATTCAAAGTATTTCAGTGGCCCCACATGTAGATATATAGATATAGATAGAGATATAGATACAGATATAGATATAGATATAAAAAGTGTACAAACCCCTGTTAAAATGCCAAGTTTTTGTGATACAAAAAGTGAGACCACAATAAATCATTTCAGAACTTTTCCCACCTTTAATGGGACCTATAACCTGTACAATTCAATTGAAAAACAAACAAATCTGTTAGGGGAAAAATGTAAAAAATAAAAAACATACAACAAGCTCATTGGACAAGTGTGTACACCTTAAACTAATACTTTGTTGAAGCACCTTTTGATTTAATTACAGCATTCAGTCTTCTTGGGTAGGAGTCTATCAGCATGGCACATCTTGACTTGGCAATATTTGCCCACTCTTCCTTGCAAAAGTGCTCCAAATCTGTCAGATTGCGAGGGCATCTCTTGTGCACAGCCCTCTTCCGATACAAGAGGACCCTTAGTACAAATTCTACTTTTATAATACTATTTAGAACCCAGTACTCTTATTCAGACTTTCTGGTTGTGAATAATTTTAACTACATATACTGCTAAACTGCATAGAAAAGGATACTCATTGTAAAAAGGAATATGTTTACCTATCCAAAATGTGCACTTTATTATTTCCATACCTGATGAATGTGGTGTTTAACCTTGTTTTCCAGGATACATGGGATGGCTTACCCATCTCCCTGCAGCTTAATGTATCTGATTCCTCTCTTTACCTACAAGACTTTTCATGTTTTTCAGTGAAGTGTGGTAATTAGTAGGTAATGTGTGAAAATAAGATTATAATAACATTTACTGATCATTTTGTCTCACAGTATATTCTTCTCAGTTAGGTAAACCAATCATAGATCAGTAAATATAAGTAGTGAGTTGTGGGGTAGATCCCCCACATGGGGGATGCAAAAACTAACTTCATATGAGAACAGCAGTAGTCGCCATTAACTGTTTTTCTTTACTTTCTTTTTCTCTTGTTTTTTTTTTTTTTTTTTGTAATACCGGGACTTGCAATTACAAGTCTCAGAATTACAACAGGAAACATAATCATTGCATGTTTCTCCTTCACATAAAACCTTTGTAAGTTTGCAGCACTGCTAAGTATGCAGTTAAATAAATATCACAAAAGCCATAACTCTCATTAATGCTGTTAAGGTGCAGTGTGACTTACTTATTCATTTGTTTGTCTTTTACATGAAAAACAGTTAGTTAATTAATGGATGAACCATTTTCAAACACGACCTCAGGAGCAGCAGTAAAAAAAAAAAAAAGAAACAAACAAAAATAGGAATATACAAGAAAACCGATGAAAGATGAATGCAGAAGAGTAGACCCGAATCACAGAAGTCCAGAAGAAAACAAAATATCACAAGCAAAGTGTACAAGCAATTTTTATACTTAAATGGCTGCATGGGGAGGTGCTGGTCCATTACCCTTTCCCGGGTCCCATTTCACCGTGATCCAGCTCTAATTGCAGCCACTATTATGTCCAAAAGTGAGATTAATATGCTAATGTCATTAAGGAGTTTGATATGGATGACATCCAAAGAGAAACTGGATTTCCTGCATCTCTTCTTAAAGAATACCACTTATCTGTCTCATGCCAGTTTTTTGGCATTACCATTTATAATTTAAAGTAGGTAGAAAAGTCTCTGCTGTTCTGAGTAATGTTAATTAAGTATGTCTTACAATCACTGATTTTCTTTGCCAGCCGTGACAACTTATTAGATCCAATTTAGCCTTCATTTGCTCCTAAAGACTATAAATCTCAGCCAATTTCTAATGTTTGAATAAATGATGTACTAATGGTTAGAATTTTGGAATATGAACATTTTATACATACTACAAAAATGGTAATTATTCACCTAAAAGTACTTGCAATTTTATTCATAATGGTAAAACACTCAAAAGTGTTTGCATTCACGTGTAAGAACATACTAAGGAATGTAGCAATCAGAAAAGGCTTAAAGGCATCACATTTACTAGCTGTTCATGCAGGTTAACTTATCCACATATTTTGTGTTTTAGTTCATGCTTCAAAAAAATACAATATCCACTTTCCCAAGAATTCAGTAATAGCCCCAGCATGACCCATACGGCTTGCGTTAAAAATATTTTGCAATTCAGAGATCTGTTAGCCACGATGAAGAAAGACTTCATTAATGGCTAATTTGCATGTCTCTAAATCACAGTTAACTACCACAAAGTGAAGATCAGCAATTCCTGTGATAGTTAATGTGACGGCCACATTGTGTAGGTAAAAGGAATATCTCCCCATTCAGTCACTTTCCTACATACACAAGTATGCATTCAAATACACGCACTCACACACACACACACACACACACACACACACACACACACACACACACACACACACACACACACACACACACACGCACACGCACACGCACATGCACACACACATGCACACACACTCACACCCACGCAAAACAGTACCCTTTCCTCTTTCTGAGTTGTCTGCACAACCTGATATCTCCTTTCCTGGTCTTTGGCCATCACAAAAAGTTGCAGTTCTGTGTTGCATGTCATATCCCTGGTATTTAGTGTTCCCCCCAACCCCCATTCCCCATACTAGTTTAAGTGCCATATAGGCACAAGAGTAGTATCCCTGGTGTTTACCTTCCATATCACTGTTGCAGTATTCTTTACAATAAGGATCCCTGCCAAGGGAAGCCTGATGTCTGGCCAGTATACAAAAGTATGTAGATTGTAATGGGTATGTCATAAGTCACACGTATACTCCTTGCACATGGCGTAGGGCATAAAGATGATGTCCAGATGTACCATCCTCAGACTTTCTTTCCCATTAGTCTGAACGCCATTTTCGATCGTCAGTCTGAACCCTCATTCATCTGCTGGTTTTCAGCCGGTTTCAGATAAGAACCCCATTGTTTTTTTTTTATTTTCTTATCTTTGCTTTGCCTTGTTTCTGGTTGCAGGGTTTCATGTCATCCTGAAAGGAGAAAGGTCAGTGCAGGAGACAGATTTCCGATAAAGATCATCACGAGCATTGTTTGTTTTGTTACGGCATTTTCTGTGACCATACGTCTTGTGAGATTTGTCAAGTTTTCATCCCTAAGATATTGCATAGCCATCTTTCTTCCATTGCAGTTTACTTACAGAACCAACAACTTAAACTGTTGGCTAAGGACACTATGGAAGGATGCTTCTGTCCCGAGGGTAGGCCATCTGTGAAGAAAAAGGCCAAGAAAGCTTGGTCAGATTCTTCAGCTGTACCACCTGTACCAGATGTCTCTCTGTTGAGGTTGGTGAAAGCCCAGGGGATCATCTGGTTTCTTTCTTGGATTCCTCTGCCAAGACCGCTTTTGAGACTGGTATGGATCTGATTTCACACACATCCATGGAGGCCTTGCAGACATCTGCTTCGGATGTACAGGGGAACCAGGGCTGATAAAGGTCATAGGGATGTTCTTCAGATATTAGTGAGGGAAGAGGTTCCAATTAACTTTATAGAGTGTCATCAGGGGTCAGAGCATCCTAGAGTATTTAAGGCTGATGTCCCACTTAAAAATAAGCAGAAGACTAAACACATTTTGTCTGCTCCTAAAGATCCTCAGAGTGAACGACAAAACTTAACTCGAGGCCTGTTCCTGCTCCACCTTGGTCTTCTACCCCTCTTAAGAGGCCTAGGGAGCAGGATTTCTCTGTTGATGATGCTGACTCTGATGAAGAGTCACTTATTTACTCTTCTTAGATGTCTTCTCCATTAGACTATGGTTCTGAAGAAAAAGAAGAGTCTATCAGTCCTGACTCTCCTTTTGAGGAGATTTCATTTAGTAATACTGTTTCCAGAATGATGGCATTTTTCAAATGGGACTGTGCTCAGGTGTCTGATGTTCAGAAGAAGTACTATTAGCTTCTGCAGATGGAGTCTCCTAGGTCCTCTGCTGTTTCTCCTGTTCTTGCTGCCTTGCTGGATGCTTTTTCCACTGCTTCTCATAATAATAAGAGTCACTTATTTACTCCTCTCAGATGCCTTCTCCATTAGACTATAGTTCTGAAGAAAAAGAAGAGTCTATCAGTCCTGACTCTCCTTTTGAGGAGATTTCATTTAGTAATACTGTTTCCAGAATGATGGCATTTTTCAAATGGGACTGTGCTCAGGTGTCTGATGTTCAGTAGAGGTACTATTAGCTTCTGCAGGTGGAGTCTCCTAGGTCCTCTGCTGTTTCTCCTGTTCTTGCTGCCTTGCTGGATGCTTTTTCCACTGCTTCTCAGGCTCCTGACTCCCAAAACCCTGCTCTCAAGAAACCTGAGGTTTTATAAGGTGCCAAATGTCTGCAAGTTTCTTTATAACTGTCTCTCTGCTGATCCTTCTGTGATGTCAATGGCTTCTGATAAGCCTTCCAAATTGTTGCCCTAAACTAAGTCGCTTCCATCTTTTAAGGACAGCAGAACTATGAAGAGACTAGGTAAAATGTATACACTTCTGCTACCCTAGCTTTTAGGGCTATGAACTATCAAACACACATGACCAGGTATGCCTTGGCTCTTCTCTCTTAGGCCTGTCAAACCATTTCCGATCTTCCTGATTCTGAAGGGAATGCCTCTGCACTTGCCTTGCTAGGGACGTCCTTCCAAGTTGCTCACCATTCCATTAAATGCAGCTATGATGCAGTCAATGCTTCATCTAGGGCTGTTACTTTTGGATCAGGTTTGAAAGGTATTCCTGGCTCAGACTTCAGCCTTTGCCTGACGACATTAAGGCTAAACTTAAGAATGCTCCTCTGGATAATAAGCATTTGTTTGTTGCTGCTGCTGTGAAGTTAAGTCCATGCAAGTAAAGTGTAAGGCCTTACAGGAGTTGAAGCATAATTTTGTTTCACCTGTTCCTAAGTTTTAGAGAAATTATCCTAACAAGCCTGCTTTTGTCTACAGGCAGTCTTGCCCTCCTCCCAAATGTAAAAAAAGGGTGGTAGAAGGGCTCCCCCTGCTAAGCTACCTAAACTCCTTCTACTCAGAAGCCTCCTTTTCCTGACAAACCAGGTGTTGTCTGAGTTCTTCTCAGTCACATTCCCCTTTCTCTGTGTCTTTCTCTGTCCCTTCCTATTTGGGTAAAGGTCACCTAAGACTCCTGGGTTCTTTCCATAATTTGCCAGGGTTATTACATGGTTTGGAAATCTCTTCCCCTCTTTCTGGGCATTCCTCAGCCTCCTCCGGAATAATTCCCCTTTTTTCCAGAGGTGCTTCAGGGCCTGTTGACTCAAGGAACAATTTAAGAAGTTCCAACTCCTCAGAGGGGGAAGGGATTTTACTCCAGAATGTTCCTGGTCCCCAGGAAAGAAGACAACTGGAGACCCATACTGGATCTTTCTCAGTTCAACATCTTTTTGAAGGTCTCATCCTTTCAGATGGTATCCCTTCAAACCTTGTTTCCAAGGCTTCTCCATCAGGCTTTTCTAGTTTCCCTGGATCTCAAGTATATTTATCTACATTCCTATTCATCCTCTTTTCAGGAAGTTTTTACGTTTCTCTGTTGCTTCCTGGCATTTTCAATTCTTGCTTTGCCCTTTGGCCTCTCTATTGTCCCAGGGGTCTTAACCAAATGTTTCACTCCTGTGATTGCTTTCTGCATATTGAGAGGGATACAGGTGTTTCCTTACCTTGACAACCTGCTTATTCAGGCCTCCTCTCCAGACTGTTTACTTCAGCTGCTTCACTTTGCTACTTCTCTCCTGCAAAGCATGGGGTTTACTGCAAATTTCCAAAAATCATTCCTGTCTCCTTCTCAGGATCACATTTTTCTGGGGTGGAGACTCCAGACTGTTCCAGTGCTGGCATCTCTGCCTCCTTTCAAGGCTATAACTCTGATTGCTTTTTTTCAATCCCTTCTTTTTCTGGCTTCCATTTCACCTAGGGGGTTACTAAGGAATCTAGGTTATGTAGCTTTCACCATTCTTCCTATACTTTCTCTGGCCAAGCTTCACATGAGAAAGCTCCAGTGATTTCTAAAGTCAGTTTGGCTTCAGCATTTCCATCTTTTAGATTTAGTCCATCTTCTTCCATGCCTCAAGCTGGAACTTCAGTGGTGGATTCATCAGTTGTCCCTCAACCTAGGGCTTCCTTTTCAACAGCATATTCCCTCTCGGGAACTTTTCACAGATGCCTCAAACATGGGATGGGGGCCTGCTTAGGCCCTCTGAAGGTGCAGGGCCTTTGATCACTTCAACAAAAGAAAGACCACATCAGTGACGAGCAGATGAAAGCTCTTTTACTGCCTCTTCAGGCTTTTTATTTTCTTTTCCTTCACAGAGAATACCACAGTGATCTGTTACGTCAACAAGCAAGGAGGAAAAGGGTCTCATCTCTTATGTAATTTAGCATTTCAGATTTGGGAGCTAGCCAGCCAGTACTTGGTGACCCTTCAGGAAGTTTACATTCCCTCAGATTGGAACATAGTGGCAGATTCTCTGAGCATGTCCATAACACAATCCCACGAGTGGATGCTTCATAGGGAAGTGTTTCTGGACAGTGAGGTATTCCTCAAGTAGATCTATAACCTCTCTTCTGAACAGACAATGTCTTCTATTTTGTGCCCGGACCTCATACCCTGGTCTGGAAGGTGGACACCCTCTCTTTTTCTTGGAAGGGGTGTTTCTTTGCCTTCCCTCTCCTTCCTCTCATTCCAAAAGTCCTGTTCAAAATAAAACAGGATGCTGCCAAAATCTTGCTGGTGACTCCATTTTGGCCCAGACAACACTGGTTCCCTCTTCTTCTGCATCTTGCCAAAGGCAGTCATCACAAGTTACCTCACAGGGTGGACCTACTCACATTAATACAAGGGATCTCTCATCCATCCCTACCTGTCTGCTCTTCAGTTGACATTGTGGGTGATAGGGTTTTGATCCCCTATAGACACCTTTTTTTCTGAGGACATGCTTTGGGTCCAGCAGGAGGATAGGAAGCCCACTACTATCAAATCTCACTTATTCCAGTGGAACAGATTTTCTGTTTGGTGTCTCTCTCATAACCTGGATCTACTTGCTGTAGGTGTTACTTTTGTTCTCTCTTTTATTTGTGTGAATTGCTCAATGCGGTGGTGGTATATTCCTGTCCCTCCTTCCTGGGACCTTAATTTTGTTTTAGAAAAACTGACACAGACCCCTTTTGAACCTGCTGCTTCAGCTTATTTTCAGCACTGTTCTTGGAAGACTGTTCTTGTTTTGGCCCTTACTTCTGCCAGACACACGTCTGAGCTTCAAGCCCTTGCAGCTGTTCCTCCTTTTTGTTTTCCATAGGGACAAGGTGTCCCTTCATGCTAATCCTTCTTTTATGATCAAGGTAGTTAATGAGCTGTCTCTAAATCAGTGTATTCATCTGCCCACTTTTTCCCTTCTCTCTAGTCTGCTAGTGAGAAAATTTTGCACACTTTGGATTTGCATAGACAACTCAGATAGTATTTAGATAAAACTAAAGTTTTTCATAATTCTAAACAGCTTTTTGTTTTTTTTTTTCATCCTTGGTCTGGCTGTTTCCAAGCAAACCATTTCTTCCTGGATATCTAAAGCCATTTCTTTTTGCTGTTCATTTCATGAGAAAACCCTTCATTTTTCTGTTAAGGATCATTCTAGTAGGGCTGTGGCTTCTTCTGATGCTTTTTTCAAGGGTTTGGACACTAATTCTATTCTTGAGGCAGCTTCATAGACTTCTGTGCATACCAAGCACTATAAGCTGGATGTGACTTCTATGGCTAGAGCTGGTTTTGCTAGGGCCATTCTCCATGGCTTCCTAGAAGGCTTTGCTGGCCCTTCCTCCTCCCAATCTTCTTCCTGAGTTTTTGCACTCTCCCTATTATAATGAATCCTGCAACAGTGAATGGAAGGACACAGTACAGCTGTGAAAATCTTACTATAACAAAGTAGACATCCTTGTCTTCACTATTGCAGTATTCTCTCCCTCCCCGCTCCCCCTGGTGCTTTTTCCTTCTGGATGTGCTTGTTGCCTACTAGTATCCTTGGAGTGTTATGTTTACTGGGGCCTTTCAGTTCCAAGGATGGCATGTCCGGATGTCACCTTTATACACTACTCCATGTGTGGGGAGCATACGTGTGACATACAGTGTACCTGTTATAGCCTAAAGGCTTTTCTATACTGTCCAGAAGTTGGGCTACCCTTGGCAGGTGGTTCCTATTGTAAGGAATACTGCAATAGTAAAGAGAAGGACATCTACTGTTATGGTAAGATTTTACACAACTGTACTTTACCCCCACCCACTCAGTACTGGTTTTAGAGGCATTAAGGCATAAGTTTTATTATGTAATAACTGGTGGCTAGTGGTTACCCCCATCCCCAGGTACAATTACTCTGATGGCCAGTGATCCTCTCTTCCAACGTTGTAGATTATGGTCATTAATATAGGGGTATGTGGAGGTATGACAGCCACCCCAAACCTCACACACACACACACACACAAACATACACACATATATGCATTAAACAAACACAGACACAGCCCCCTACCTACCCATTAGCAATCACACACGCACACACACACACACACACACACAGCCCCCTACCTACCTAATAGCAATCACACACACGCGAGCACAGACCCACACTCACAGGTGCAACCCATCACACAAATTCACTCACACACCTAATAACCCTGCCTGACCACTAAAACCCCTTTAGACTGTGTTCACTACATTGATGCGGTAGGAGTGGCCATGTTAAGCTACACAGCCTAGTGAGGCTATGATTTGCTCAGCATGTAGATGCCTTCCTGGATTTGATTTTGGCGGAGAGCACATGATTTATTAGCATGTGCATCTCCCTTGGTCTGCCTCATTTGCATGTAGCATGGCCTCTGAGACAGCCCAAGACTATATTCTATGTCTTTTTGCTACGTCACTGTGTTAAAGCTGTCTCTGGTTTCAAACAAGATAACCTTTACAAATTCCCCCTTTGTTTCATCCAATAAACATTCTGAAACAGAAAGAATCAGAATCTGTTGCAAATTTTATGTTTGTTATGTTTGCATTGAATGCTTTTATTCCCTTAAAAGCAATGATTTTAATTCAAAATGGATTGCCTGATTAGTAATTATATCACTAATTGATTATCATGCAGTCTTTTTTGAGTGTATCTAAAAATATTACATAAATTGCATAATTAAAAATGCTTACAAATGCACATAGGTAAATATGCATGACATGTGATTTCATGGATAACAGAAAGTGTAGGAATTCCAGTATGAGTGGTGTTCTGAGTAGGAAAATATTCGAGTTTGTGAGTATGCATATGAACATGCTGTTATGTATGAATAAATGTGAGTATATGAACAAATGAGGATTAATTAATGTGCAGGCATATCTATTAATGTGTACAATAATGAAGAAACCTACAAATTGCTTAAATCCACAGCAAAAAAATTACAAGAAAAATAAAAGACACTACTTGCTACTTGAATACACAGATTGTTTAGTAAAGTATTAAAACTAAGTCATTCCATTTATCTATAAAAAGGTGCTAAAAACCTTATCTAACAAGCTATGTAAGACCCAGATGTCAGCAACATTTAACTATGGCAGGACATCCCATACGCAGGACATCCCATACTGCAATATACAGAGAGTGACTCATTTGACGGCAATCAGGAATGAAACAGCTATAGCCAGTTAGATGTAGGTTTTGGAATTCAATTTCCTTTCTAAAATGTGTACAAAATAAAAATGGCAAGTGGCCTGGTGGCAAAGAGGGATTAAACCCTTACTGCATCCTAGACAATCTGTGTATGATTAGTGGCACGTGCACTGGAGAGATCTGCAGGGAGAAGATGGCTGACCAATTCTGGCTCACCCATCCAAGTGGGGAGGGAGATATCCAAAGCTCACTGCAATAAAGCAGCATTACAAGCTGCATAAGACGTATGTCTCTTAGTCAGGAGGGTGCAAATACGCAGCGACTGCAAAACTGGCAAGAATGCCACAGGTTGGCAAAGGGCAAACCCTCCAGCAACATTGTAATGCTACAGCATCATCCTCAATCTCCCTAATGGCCCCCAGTTGTGGGTTGGGTTCAGCTCAAAAAAGGCTAAGGCAGATCCATTAGATCCAATGAACAAGGAGCGGATCAGGTGGTTATTGATATTCAGCTGCAGGGAGAGAAGAACGGGTACCCTAAACCCCTCAAAATGACATCATCCTGCAGATCTACCATGGAGTGGATGGTTCCTCTTTAGTCATTTGATAAAGGCACCTGTGTAGCACCAAATGTGTATCTTCTCCCTTTAAAAGGTAGTTCAATGGGCTTAGAGCTACCTCTCCTATGACAGTAATATCAGTGGGCCTTTAACCTACCTTGCCTACCCTAAATTCAAAGTGCAGTAATCAGTAAAAAGCTAATACACTTCCAGAAAACTATGCCTTTTGAAAATGTAATTCTGCTCTGCATTAGTAAACGTGTGGAATTATAGTAACTTAGTTGATAAATGTTGCTAAACATTTCTCAATTAACTAAATGCAGCAAACTTCACAACTGAATTTGCACATTTTCATTTGAAGCCTATACATCATAAACCTCAGCATTTAGTTTTCATTGTATTTATTTAGCTATGCCAGAGAACAAGAAGTTGATCTCTTAACTGAATAAACGCTGTCACCAGCACTGTGGGCTAACTCATTACAACAACTCTGAATCATATTTTCCTGTACAGTTTGTAATATTCTATAAATGCTTGCACTTAGTAATATGCTTTGTTGCTATTATTTTTGCCTATTCTACCATTTCACTTAAAATTAGCACCTGCTAAAGTTTGTTTTTTCAGCACGTACATTTGTCAGATGTGATGAGGTTTGACAGTGTGATCATTTGTTGTAGTTACATTAATGCTTTGCCATTTTTTCTCCACCTAATTTGTCTTTTAAACTGCTGCCTGTGAATCATCTGCATACACACACACACACACACACACACACACACACACACACACACACACACACACACGCATACATATCGACAATGTCTTTTGACAGGGGTTGGATCATTTGCTTGTCATTACAACTACTTTCTCCATTTTGTCTTTCCACATCCCAACTTTCTTTTATATCAACTTTGCTATAGTAGGGTAAATATGTTTTAGGGATGTCATTTTCATCAAAATCCTTGACAAAAATGCATTATCTGAAAATTTCTGTTACGAGAAACCCAAATGTTTTGTTAAACCTATATTCTTCCATTACTTTTTAAATCTAACATTTAATGGTACTTTGTAATGTGTATATTAGAGCCACAGTTATTGTCAGTTATTGTCAGAAATGCAGCTAAATAAAATTCAGTTAAAATACCCAAATTCATCCACATTTTATTAAAATACATCCAAATCTAACTCTTCAATAGATGGCCTTCTAAGGTAAGTGAGACTACTACTTATATCCACTGCATGGAGTACACTGATTATGCTCAGGAAAAAAACAAATCAGTTAAGCACTATTATAACATGAGACCGGATCCTAACAAATGTTAAGCATCCCTGCTTAACTTGTTAAGGTCAGGTCTCACGCTAGACAATTGGATCTGCCAGTACTAACTAGCAAAAGACAGCAGCAGAATAAAAAACAGATTTGTTTCTGCCTGCTGTGCCAACCAATAAAGTGTTCCTGACTTCCTTTTATAAACTTAGAAAATAGCTGGAATAACTGGATGTGTGTTTTCCTGCATTTTCTGAAGAATGCAAAGTCTGAAACTCAGATGTATGTTGTTATTTATTTACTTCAATCCTCAAGAGAGTGGTCTGAAAATGAAAGATTATATGAGGCAAGAATATCGGCACTTGAGTGACATGGCAAGGTGAGTGTAAACATAACAGACTGTGCTACACTCTTTTTCTGACAGTGCTCGCGATGTGTTTTATAACTTTCAAAACAGGCAAAACACTTAATATTTTTTTTTTTCTTTTCCATAACAAGCAATACTTAAAGCAAATAAAAGCACCATGAACTGCAAAAAATTATGATCAGGTCTCTGATCATAACCTTTAATTATTTGTTCTTGACATAGATGCCAAGATTCACCTCTTGACCTTCACTTTTGGTATCTATGTCTCGAACACATAATAAGCAGGTTATGATCAGAGGCCAGATCATATTCCATTTTATAGCACATTATTGCAAAATCAGCCAGTAACAGATTGCCACATAAAAATGACCCACTGCAAAATTTTAAAAACAAAATGAATCAAATCATCTCTAACATGCAATGAATGACTAAAAGATATATATGCTTAATTATTACATATTTATAGTGTAACTGTATATCACATTGGATACAAATATAAATATAGTACTAAACCTATAACAAATATCTCATATTCAGTTCATTATTAAGACTTTTGAGCTACAAAGTTTCAAAAGTGAAAATAGGCCATGCCTCTATTCTAATAAAGTTTGTGACAGGTTACAGAATGACTCTGCAGTAAAATGATAGATAATAAAAATTTTAAGAGCCAAAAATCCTGAATATATAGCTGATTAAAATGTCATACAATCGGGCTAGCTATAAGAAACATATATGATAACTCTTAATATGCATACTGTACCTCAAACCTCATTTACTGTCTGTCTGCAAACTATTACTTTACGATATGGTTCACAACTGGGTAAGTACAATAAAACACATTATTAATAATACAAGATTGTACTAATCAAAATACAGGCATCAGCAGAAGGAATGCAGGCAGCAGATTCTGTTCATGCACTCCTTTTACACTACAGCTTTACTTTGTTAAAATGTGTACAACATACAGTTTTGCTAAGTGTGATTACAGACTAGCTAGCTGGGTTGCAAGTGGCCAAACACAACTAAGCAAGATCAAAGCCTAGATACTTAAAATGTATAGTATCATAAAGAATTGTTTGTGAGACAGCACTGTGAATTTAAAAGGGCAGTTTCATAAGTAACTACTACACAGTAAGTGTGCAGACCATTACAAGCCTAGTCAACAACCTATATTCATAAGTTCCCTCCAGCTTCAAGGAGGACAGTACAAGACAGAATGGGGAAGAATTTGAGAACACTCATCCAATTTTCTATGGTTACCTTAAAGGTGGCAATGGTGCAACTTTGATTTACATGTGATAGAAGTACATTCCACAGGTAGGGAGGATACACTGGAATCCATCATGACAATTTGTCTTATTTTTCTGTTGAAAGCTTAGCTGATTTAATCTTGTACTTGAGAATCCATTAATTTTGTGAAGGAAAAGAAGGTCAAAGAAGGTCAGATATTTCGTGGCTTAAAAAGCTAGACACAGATCACAGAGAAGAGTTTGCAAGAAACAATGTACAAACAGGGCTACTGATTTGTCCTGATAACTAAGATTTTTGAGGCCACAATTTTTTTATTTTTTACTCAAGAAGCTCTGAGATCTCTCAGCTTGAATGATATGCTTAGACAAATATCTACCAAGAGGTACATTATACTCAGTCATGAGTCTGATGAGATAAATGTAAAGGGGAATTAAGATTTCTTTGAATGTAGAGGAAATAGCTTTGGAAATTAGAAGAGCTAGGCAGAAGGCTTTTTGAACTGCTGTGGAAACATGACGGTTAAAAGATAAGGTGTTATTAACAAACATGCCTAGATCCCTTGCAACATTGTCTGTTAGGACTTGTCTGTCACTTATATGGAAAAATGTCTGTTTACCAAAATTAAATATGCTACATTTTTTCACATATAATTTGAGACCATTGGCCTTATACCTTTCAGTACCTTTCAGCGTCACTGCTGTGTGACTGTGAATTTGTGTGAGTGAGTGTGTGTGTGTGTGTGTGTGTGTGTGTGTGTGTGTGTGTGTGTGTGTGTGTGTGTATTTATATAGATATATATATATATATATATATATATATATATATATATATATATATATATATATGGATCTGTGTCAGTTGATTGAGTTTTCAGAAACTCGAAATTCATATCTGCGAGACGATATGATCGAATTTCTGAAAACTCGAATATTAAAAAAACACAAAAATATATCTTTTTTTACAGTTTTGCAGAGGGAAAGTCCCTCTGCACCCCCTACACCCTCTAATTTTATACACCAACTCTGAGATTGCACTACATTGAGGAAAATGGTAAATTTCCTGATCCTCACTGTACCGCAATCTCCATTCAAAATCTTTGAGATTTCAGAAATTTGATCAGGTCGTCTTGCCAATATGAATTTCGGGTTTCTCAAAACTCAATCAATTGATAGGGATCCATACATATATATATATATATATATATATATATATATATATATATATATATATATATATATATACCTACAGACACACATACACCTGCGCGCGTGCACGCACACACACACATGCACACACACACACACACACACACACACACACACACACACACACACACAAGGTTATGGAGTTGGGGCTTGTTATCCACATATGGAGTACAGAAGGAGTTTGCAACCCTGAAAAAAAACATTAATTGACAATATATTTAATTAAACATGTTCTCCATCTATTGAGTTTGAGGAGTGTTTTTTTTTAATCAATTGCATTTTGATTGAACAGAGGGGAAGCATAACTGAAAGACTTTTGTTCATATGATCCTCATAAGCTTGCTACCAATTGTGAAGAATACTGGAAGTACTGAAAGCCATTGTTTTCTTCATGGTCCACTACCAATGAAGGAAGTACATTTTAACAAAGTATGTTTCACTAAAGCTGAACTATGTTTAGGTGAAACAGTTTCTGAGTGGCACATGAGGGGGAACCCCCTCATCAGTCAATTAAGTAGTCTATTTTCACATCACAGCATCTTAAAGGAGGTAAATTTTCACATTGGTTTGGGGGACAGTAATTGGACAACTCAGTGAAACAGATCTGCTGAATCATGTTTCACTAACTGTGCCTTGATTAGGTACCTTGATCACCCCTTGACTACCCCACTGGCTGCAGCTCTACTACAAATCATAGTATGTTACATGCCTTCCAGGAACTCTCATAAGGTTGTACTAATCTATATCTATCAACTTTAAATGAATATTAAAGATACTTTTTGAAATATTTTTAATTTGATAAACAGGTATGTAGTTGCCTTTTTCAGGGACTCCTCAGGAGTGCTACTTGGTTGTGTGTCTTAAACATGAGGAACAACAGTGTATGTATGCATGTATGTATGTGTGTGTGTGTGTGTGTGTGTGTGTGTGTGTGTATATATATATATATATATATATATATATATATATACATATATATATATATATATATATATATATATATATATACACACACACACACATATATATACGTATATATATATATATATATATATACACACACACACAGATATATATATATATATATATATATATATATACATATAAATATATATATATATATATATATATATATATAGTCCGTATATTGATTGGCAGTAGAGTTTTTATGGTTTAGAGTTGCTAGCCTGGTGCCCGACCTTCACAGAAGGCACACAAACACGCACACTCACACACACACACACACACACACACACACACACACACACACACACACATACACACTCTCACACTTACCTACATGTCTTTACATCTTACGCGACCACAGGGAAGACATGCAGACTTCACACAGAAGGTGCTCCAGCCAAAAATCAAACTGGAGAACCTCTTGCTGTGAGGTAACAGTGCTAACTGCTGCATAACTATGGCCCTGATATGTCTGGTAGTAAGTGCAGAGGCTATATGGTTTGAATTTTTCCATCTTCATTTTCCTACTATGTGACTTGAGCCAGCCACTTAACTAGGCAGTGCTTTGTGGCAATTGGGGATTTGGGATAAACTCCTTAATGTTCTCATGGACTGCATGCTTCGCAGCTTTGTATGAGCCTATGCCCCTGTTGCTTTATTCATTTTTACACATCACAACTATCACACCACTGTTTCTATGTTATGCATCTTCAATTTCGTATTAGTTATGGTGGCTGTGGGTTTCAGTTAAGTGTCCAAAGAAATCCATAGCTTTTCATTGCATGTTAATGTTTTCTATATTTTTTCCCTGTCATAATTGCAGTGGTGATGTGTTTTAAGTAGAAAACATTTCCTTTTTGCAGTGTCTTTTCCTGGCCCATTCCATTCAATTTGCAGGGTACTTTTCTTCAGCTGACTAAACGAAATGACATTATCATGGTCATGTATTCCTTTACATTTGTTTGTCATCTGTGTATGTTTTGCTCTTTGCATGGTTTCCCAGTTCACTATCTTCCTAGTAATATCTCTTGGGAAATGATGTGCATGGCTACTTTAGGAATGCTTGCTGCTACTAAAGTGAGGCCGTCTTCTGACCATGCACTGATATGTCTCAATACTCCTGCCAAACTCCACAACTGTCAGACTAGAAATCAACAGTGCAGTGACCAATATAGACACAGGCAATGCCAATGAGAAAGCAAAATGGCTGTCAAATAAAGATGCTCTATTCACAATGTGTTACACGTACAGCTGCATTTTCCATTGTGCAGTGGTAAAAGAAGCACAACACAAATTCAAGAATGTCTGCTCATCATCTATTTTCTCCACAAACTTCACAGTCTTAGGAAGCATGGTATGTTGTTAATCCACTTAATATTTTTAATAATCACTTCAGTGTACTTTGTCAAGCCCGTTTTTTCCCATTGTGTTTCCCAGTGCTGCACAAGAACTGCTGCAGCACTGACTGCTCTCTTTCATACACTTCAGCCACATCTTGTGTCTCTATGTTGTGTTTTAGTCTTTCCATTCTTAGCCTAGAAGGTTTCTCTGTATTTATAAGTTTTAGTCACATACCTTTGAATTTATTACTGCTCAATATCTGAGTTGTTTAACTTCTGCTACATACCTACAGTCAACTGCATTACTAGCTGAGTTAAGTACAAACTTGCAGTGTTAAAGGTTGTACTGCATTTTATTTTTCTGTGTATTTAATCGTTTCATTGCATATTGTGGTCTGTGTCTCTCTGTAGTTATTTTTCTGTTTGTTTCATAGAATACTGTGGTCTCTCTCTGTCTCTGCAGTTAGTGGGGGCTATTGTGTTTCACTTCATTGATATTCAGTGTTAAACTCTTAGCCTGGAGGGTTTCTCTGTATTTATAAGTTAGTCACATATCTTTGAATTTATTACTGCTCAATATCTGAGTTGTTTGGCTTCTGCTACATACCTACAATCAAGGGCATTACTAGCTGAGTTGAGTACAAACTTGCAGTGTTAAAGATTGTACTGCATTTGACTTTTCTGTGTATTTAATTGTTTCATTGCATATTGTGGTCTGTGTCTCTCTCTAGTTATTTATTTTTCTATTTAATTGTTTCATAGAATACTGTGGTCTCTCTCTGTCTCTGCAGTTAGTTTCCTGCCCGCCCTCCCTGTTCTTGTTCTGGTATTAATATTGGTGGCTTTGGAATTGCCCGTCCCTCCTGTAAATTTGTTTTTGAACACTCTTCCTGGGTCTATCTCATTTCCTTACTCAACCGAGTACAGTGAGATCATATTTTGACTTTAGACACTCCTACCAGTCCCATCTGTTCAGCTCTATCCCAGTTCTATTCCAGTCTAGTGTCACTAGCTCATTCTACTTAACACAGAGAGAACATTTGTGAAGGGCAAGCCACTTACATCCTTAATTTTGAATTATCTTCTGTTTCTCCTTTCTCCCTTTCCACTTTAAAAAAAAAAAATTTTCTAAGCTTGTTTTCTGCCTTTCCTGTAACTAGTCTAGTCCAGATACAGATTTGCTGTAACCAGGACTGTTTGTAAGCTTCTGAGCTCCCAAAGCCTTTCTGTGTTGGAAGGAAGCCTTCTAGCTTATCAGTGCAATTGGTAAGCACTAGGTAGCCTATCTACCACAAAAGTGGTTTTTGGCCCAGAAATTGTAGTTTATTGGCCATTTAGGCAGTTTTTCCATCTCTTTCAACTTTCTGATTTAAAAGCCTATGTTTGCGCTTGTTTCCCACCTTTCCTGTAACTAGTCTAGTCCAGATGCAGATTTACTGTATCCAGGACTGTTTGAAGCTTCTGAGCCCCCCAAGCCTTTCTGTGTTGAAGGGAAGCTTTCTAGCTTATCAGTGGAAGTGGTAAGCACTAGGTAGCCTATCTACCAGAAGAGTGGTTTCTGGCCCAGAAATTGTAGTTTATTGGCCATTTGGGCAGGTTTTCCATCTCTTTCAACTTTCTGGTTTAAAAGCCTGTGTTTACACTTGTTTCCCACCTTTCCTGTAACTAATCTAATCCAAATACAGACTTGCTGTATCCAGGACTGTTTGTAAGCTTCTGAGCCCCCCCAAGCCTTTCTGTGTTGGAGGGAAGCATTCTAGCTTATCAGTGGGAGTGGTAAGCACTAGGTAGCCTATCTACCATAAGATCCAGGTACAGATTCTTAGTTTTAGCACTTGAATTTGCTTATTCGTGCTCAGCACTTGTTCAGAACATGTTGCTAGCACTAAATAAGCTACAAATTACTACAGCACTCAACCTTCCTCTTTACCTAGAGGAAAACAGTTTTTTGTATTTACTTTCCTCACTTGCTTAGAGAAAAACAGCTCTTATATTCACTTTCCTCATTTGTCTAGAGGAAATAAGTTTTTTATTCAGGCATGTCCAAGGGTCAGCTCCCAGTGTTCTCTCCTGTCTATCTGATGAATCTGGGCATCTTGAGGCAATGTAGCAATTGCCTCATATACAGAGACAACCCTCTCCTCCTACCACCCAACACCACAACCTGTGAGAGAGGCATTTATCTAGCCAAACTGGAGGTAAAGCTCTCTCCAACCAAGACTGAACTTGACAGTCAAGAGGAGAAGGTAAATACTTGCACCACACCACACTCATCACATAGTCCTACTAAACCTACACCACCAAAATCCACATATAGAAACACAAAAACATTCACAAAGGCTCTCAATAATAATCTGCTCAAGCAACAGAGACCTCCAAAGCAGAAACACAAGCAACCTCCACCCCCCAACACAACCCAAATGGCACACAGCCCACAGACTCAGTGTGCCAATAAACCACAGCCCATAAGGCAAACCAACGTACACAAAATACTAGTCATAGATGACTCTATAGTCAGGCACACTGATGTCCCACTCACCAGGCTAAACAAGGAGAAGGTTATTGTCAGCTGCCTGTCAGGTGCCAGGAACCACCACATAACCCACGCATTCAGGTCACTCCACAAGTAGAAATATGACTCTGTCATTGTCCATGTTGGTGTGAATGACCTGAGATGTACCTGCCTGGACTACATGAAAAGAGACATGGAAGAGCTCTCCGATCTTGTAGCCCAGGCAGGTATCACCCTAGCCCTGAGTAGCATCCTGCCATCGCCCAGAATGATACCGCAGTACAAGGACAAAATGATTGACTTCAACAATTGGCTAAGCTTCTGGTGTCATTCTAAGGGGATCCAGTATCTGTCTGCCTGGGACGACATGGTCGACAGACCATGATTCTTTGCCAGAGATGGCCTGCACCTGTCACCCCTGGGATTCCGGATACTGGCTAAGGCTCTTGCCGCCCCTATAGTGCCTTTTTTAGGCAAGGTTCAAATGACAAATTCACCACTGTAACAGGAACAGGCAAGCAAAAACTGAGGGTAATGCTACTCAATGCTAAATGTCTAAATCTCAAAATGCACTCACTCGATGCACTCCTTAAAATGGAGAACATCGATATCTGTGCAGTGACTGAGATCTGATTCAAGGCTCTAGAGAGCACCCCTGCATTACCAGGCTATAACTCATACCACACTTTTTGGCCATCTAACCTGGACCAGAACACCAAAGACAGAGGTGTGTCCATACTCATTAAGGATAGCCACACCTCCAGGCTACTTGCACAGCATAATGCATCCGAGGTTATCCAAGTGCAACTAACTCTGGGCAAAACTGCAATCCAAATTGTAGCTTGCTACAGATCCCCCACTATGCCCCAGGATTCCCACTCCTCTTTTCTTGATATACTGGAAAATATTAGGGTTCAATCAAGCACCCTAATAATAGGCGATTTCAACTACCCCACCACTAACTGGGAAAACTACTCATGTACCAACTTCTTCTCTCAACGCTTTCTGGAATTCATAAATTCCAATGCCTTGGATCAACTTATCCACACCCCCACCAGGGGCAACAATATCCTAGACCTAGTCATAACCAACATGAGTGGCTGATGTTCCACACCTGAAGTCAACTCCTCGTTGGTCAGATCCGATCATAAGCTAATCATCCTAGATATCCGCATCCTGCCCCCGCCCACCATTAAGGAAACCACAGTAAAAAATTTCTCCAAAGCCATCTTCATGCTTCTTAAGACAGAAGTGACGAACTTCATGACACCCATGCAGATGGACAATACAGTTATGACTGCTGAATCCTACACAAATGCACTCTATAAGCACTTACACAAGTGCATGGATAGTGCTATCCCAAACAGAACCAAGACGCTATCCTCCAAGAAAAGAAAGCCAATCTGGTGGTCCCCTGCCATAAACAAACTGTACAACAGAAGGAAGAAACTGGTGCAAAAGAGAGTAAAATCCCATGAGTGGAGGAGCTCCCTGGTCAGCCTCAGTAAGAAGCTGTGATCCCTTATAAGATCCTCCAAAGCTAGTTACAAAAACAAAATCACCACTGATTCTAAGGGCAGCCACAAAGCATTCTATAGCTATGTCAAGAATCTGAATGGTAACATCCAGCTATGCACTGAGTTACAGCACAATGGCACAAAAATTACAGAACCAACTGATATTGCCAATATCCTGGCAGATAGGTTCATTGCTAACTTTACCCGCCTCTCACCAACTAAAGGGATCATATCTATACAGGAAGAATGCAGACTCCTTGTAATCACATCTATGCAGATAAAAGCTGCACTCTCTAAAACCAAAAACACAGCATCCATGGGACCAGAAAACATCCCAGGCTGTGTTTTACATGAACTTCAGAATGAACTGGCTCCCCACCTAAGCACAATGTTCAATCATTGTGTCATGTCAGGCTTTGTGCCCACTGAATGGTGTACAGAAACAGTTATCCCACTCCACAAAGGGGGAGCCACCATTGATCCTGGAAACTATCACCCTATTAGCATGACGAGCCTGCTCTGCAAGGCCATGGAACGTATCATCATGGAACTCATAAACAAAGACATTGGTAATCTCCAAACTCTGGACCTCACCCAGTTCAGGTTTGTGAAAGGCAGATCATGCCTTCTGAACCTCACCGACTTCTTTGCAGCAGTCACCAAAGTCATAGACAAGGGTAAGGTGGTTCACACAGCCTATCTTGACTTTGCCAAGGCTTTTGACACCATCCCCCATTCTGGAATTATAGCTAAACTCAATAAACTAGGTATAAATCCCTAGATCATAAGATGGGTTGCCAATTGGCTCACTTACAGAACCCACACTGTAAAAGTTGCAGACTCCAAATCTGACTTCAAACTAGTGACAAGTGGAGCACTACAGGGTTAATTCCTGGGACCTCTCCTGTTTGGTATCTACTTCTCTGAAGTACAGGCTAACACAGAAGGCCACTGGAAGTTCGCAGATGACTGCAAAGTAGGAGCCATAGTCGAGTCCCCAAATGATGTGGACATCCTACAGAAGGGCCTCACCGAGACAGATGCCTGGTGTCAGAGACATGGCCTCAAGCTCAATGCCAAAAAGTGGATTGTCATCCCCTTTGGTAAAAACTCTGTACCCATGAACTACCACATAAACAGCAGTTTACTTAATGCTGACTATGTGATAAGAGACCTTGGGACCCAGGTGGACATTAGTCTCTCCTTTGATAATCACATTGCCACAGAAGTCAGGAAATCCTTCTATGTGGCACGCCTCATCATAAAAGGGTTCTCATTCAGGAAAAAAGAGGTCATTGTTCCCCTCTACTCGGCACTCATTAGACCCATTACAGAGTACAACACCCCTTTTGGAATGTACCTAACAAGACATCTGCAGCAGCTGGAAAGGCCACAGAAGTACCTCACAAAGATGATTACTGGCCTCAAACAGATGCCCTACACTGACCGTCTCAAAGAACTCAAGCTTTACTCTGTGGCAGATCACCTACTCTGAGGAGATCTCTGTCTAACATATAATGCTATGTTAAACCCAAAGCTGTTGGATATGCTACACCTAAAGAAATCCCAATCCCTCCGAGCTACACGCTCTAGGGACCTAAACCTTGTCACCACAATAAACAGGACATGCTAAGGGATAGATTCCTGTCCCAGAGACTTCCTATACTCTGGAAAAAGCTACCCATCTATGTCAAGCAAAGTTCCTCATTAGCACTCTTCAAGAAAAATCTTGATGAGTGGATGGGAAATAGGAAATACACCCCGGGGATCACTTCTGTGGCTCTGCTTGACAGGGGCACAGGAAATTAACTTTCTTGGGTGGTGTAAGCCAGGGAACCTTGTTGGCTAGGCTTACTTAGGCCCTTGGGCCGATAGCCTAGTACCTACCTATGAATCTATGAACCTATGTGTCAGTTGTTTTCCTTATGTAGCACTGCTTATCATATTTATATATGTAATGTATAAATGTTACAATCAAGGGCCCTAAGATTAATAAACTGATTAATGAAAAATAGAGTGTTTGGTTTCCTTGTGTCAGTGTTGCACTCTCTCTTTGCTTGGTAGTTTAGCCATACTCTTCCTCCCCTGTACTCAGTGCTGTATAAGGTGGATAAGGAACTGACAATTATAAGTGGTCTGTTTAGTGTTTCAGGCTAAAGTGGAAATAAAATGTGTGAGAATGGAGATTCAGCCCCATCACTCCTATTGTTTACTTACTTATTTATTTACACATACACACACACACACACATATGTATATATATATATATATATATATATATATATATATATATATATATATATTTTTTTTTTACCAAAAGCTCCATATTTGCATATACAAAATTATTATGAACATGTGCAAAACATATATTAAAGCAAAAGCATTTATATCTTTATAAGACAGAGATCTCAAGATATAAAACAACGAATTAACCACACTATGCAATGAACACACATTAAAGTGAGTATTTTATACCAAATTAATAGAAATACAGTTTTGGTGGTTGCACTGTACAATACAGATACTTTAAAGGACTTTTTTTACATGAAAAATTTACCTAATTGCAGACTGGAAGGTGAAGTGTCACTAGGTGTTTCCACACTCGGAAGTGCTACCTCGCACATACACACACACACACACACACACACACACACACACACACACACACACACACACACACACACAAACACACACAAACACACACACACACACACACACACTAGGATTCACAAAGCTCCATGCAAGAATAAGACTATTCTTGCACGGAGTGTTTTGTGTCCATTTAGAATAGCAGCATGCCTTGCATATGCATGAAGGAGAGCTGCTATTTAATCTAAACGGACACGAACCAGACGTGAGCGTAGGGAGTGTGTGTCAGCAGTGCCTGCACATGTAATGCCCCCTTCTCTCAGAAAGTGCTGTATGGCACTTTGTGACACAGATGAGTATCAGGTTATTATATAACATTAGAGCCCGGCTCTAATATTATAGAGTAAACGAGTGTCCACAGACACTGAAATGTAAGTAGCTAACATTTCAGTGTCCACAGACACTGAAAAACAAACAAAACACAAACACCTAGAAGGCAGCAGCCTTCAAGTGCACACCCCCAAATGTATGTACTCTTGCCCTACATGCACGGAAGCAGTAGGGCAAGAGCAATTCAATAAAAAATTTAAAAAATGTATTTTTTTTATCAAATAAATCCAAAATTTAAGCGTTGCGCAGCTTGTCTGCGTGGCATGCCACTATGCTTAGCCTGGCTGAAATCCTGAAAATGTTAGACAAGTGCTACTGTTATAGACAACATCATCAAGCTGCTGTTGTGTAGTGGTACTGCCATGGTATAGCATGTAGAACATGCTCAGTTTGAATCCCCCCTCTGCCAAATTATTTAATAAACTTTTAAGGAATTTGAATGATAGATGTCAATCATATGGCTCACGTATAGCACAGTAGGGGTAGGAATATGTAAAATATAAATGTAAAAAATAATTTATAAATTTAATGAAAAAATATATTTAAGAAATGCTTTACTAGTGTAAGATTTTTTGAGAGACCTAAGTGTACATTTGGAGGGTACAGATGACCAATGTTGGCTTGTTACTCTCGACATAGAGTCCCTTTTTACAGTTATTCCCCATTCTTGGGGTATAGATAATGTAAGGGAACTACTCAATAGAAAAGGGATAGAAAATACCAAAATTCGACTCATGTGTACCCGACTTGAGATCATCCTAGAAAATAATATCTTTGCATTTGGTGACAAGTTTTATATACAGGAGGTTGGAGTGGCTATGGGCACTGCCTGTGCCAATAGCTACGCCAACCTAGCACTTGTACAATGGGAAACTGAGAATATTTTGACAGACAATGTTTTTGCTAAGTCTATTATATGGTACAAGCGTTTTGTGACTGGCCTGGCTGCATCAGCAGTATGGTGAGTACAGAATACCCGCTACTATTAGCAGTAAGAAATCAAAATTATAGTAATGGTAGTACTGCCTGCATATATAATTGTGCTGTAAAAGTCAGGCATAAATGCCTGTGTCAGGCTGCCAGTGTTACAATGGAGTATTCCCAGCTGCTGTGTAATACAGATGTCAGTAGCAAACAAGGTACAATATGCAAGAAAGGAATATTAGAATATGTATGAGTGCCATACCTCTCAACCTAGAAACATCAAAAATCTGGACAAGGCCCATGAAAAATAGGTACAAATCTGTACGCTGTTTAACATAAAATGTGCATACATAATTATGTAACCCCGCCCACTCCAATGGAATTGTGGTGTACCAACTTTCAAACGCAAACTAAAGAACAACCAAAATATGGCACCAGAGTCCCCCTGCAGCCATTCCAATGTCCCATTACCTGGCTATCGGGTCCCATTTACCATGAACACTAATGTGTGCATACTGCTTTACTTCTACAATGATTTGGATTTTATTTTTACACTTTACAGCACAATGCGCAAACACTAATACATCTGTTAAACAAAGCAATACTGTCTCACAATGAAAATAGACTTGGTATTAAAACTTCTCTGCCCTTGAAACTCACATTCATTAAAATAGCATTGAAACCTATTCCACATCCAAAGAAAATGCATCTGGCCAGTGGTGGATAAAGATTACCTTTGGGCTATATGACTTTATTAAATTATAATACAGCACACTTGTTAGAGCACATTTTAAAATTATTGTTTAAACATTTTTTTCAGTAGGCAATGAAACAAAATGCATGAACCAGTAATGTCAAAACTGCCCAGTTCAGAACATTTCCATCATAAAAGTCTACTTCCACGCACTATATATATATATATATATATATATATATGTGTGTGTGTGTGTGCGTGTATATATCTATATATAATAAATGACAGCAGAGTAAGGCATAAGCATCTTGCACAGCTTCTTACACTTATTTTCAATTTAAGTTTTTCTTTGGAGGGGGACAGAGGCCAAAAACCAGGAACACATTTTAAACATTGCTTGTATAATTTTGGAAAGTTGCTAGAATAAAATGTTGTGTTACCACCATGCATTTTACTGGCAAGTCTTAGAGCAACATACAACTAAGCCAAATCAGCAGCTTGTTTCTCAAAAGGTAGAAAGACTGAAACTTAAATGGCTATCATTTAGTGAAAATTCAGTTCTCACTTCTCACCATAGTTCTCAACCTCTTAGCACAAAAAACCTGGACAAAGCCAGTAATGGGGGAATACAGTCCCAAAGTAGGTACAAATTTCAAATATTGATCTTATAAACTTAGAAAATTGCTAGAACAAAAAGGTTTTGTTACCATTTATTTTTTGAAGAATATGAAGTCTGAAATTCAAATGCCTGTCATTATTTAATGGAGTCATCCTTCAGTGATTTGTCACAAACATCCTGAAAACCATAGATTTTATGAGGAACAGATTAAAAATATGGCATAAATTCACAAGTGGTGATGGCTACAGAACCAGTAGAACAAAGAATCGTCTGTGTTGTTTCCTTCAAATAATGTACAAAAAGAGTACCTGGCATCAACTACCTCCTACACATTAGGCATTGCACCAATAGTATGCAAATTCTACAAAACAGGAAAATGCTATTACTGTTAATAGTGCAAAACTTGCATATATAGCACTTACAGAAAGTGGACTTTCTAAACATGAACAAAGATGAAAACTTTAAACACTTCGAAGACATTGGTATTACAGCATCTGTTGCCATATCTGCAGCACTGTTATTAAACAGAACCACAAACAAATGTCTAAGAATTCATAGGAAAGCAATTCATTTTTGTAATGAAACCTGGGTGCCTGAATAGAATTTCAACCTTCCCGATGAAACTTCAAGTGTCCTTCACTTTGCCGCAACAAATGATTAACTACTTAAAATGAATGGCTAACAAGCCTAGCAATTTCTAATGGTCATTAGCTTGGTCAGTCTCTGATAAAACACCACTTCCCTGCATCTCATGCACTGTTCAGACTTTATGATCTTGTCTAATGAAGTTATAAAACTGCTGCATGCAATAAAGAAAATCCTTCACTAACAGCAACCATATTTGGAAAGAAAAAAAAAACACAAAAGCTTTAAGGAGAATTTTCTAGGTGTGCTACCATGTAACCCCCTAAACAAACTGTAGCTAGGCTAAGAAAAGAAATATAGTAACACACACACACACACACACACACACACACACACACACACACACACACACACACACTCTTTACGATAACTGCTTGCAGCATGACAACACAGCCATGAATCAAAAAGATTTTCTGCGATGACTGCTTGCAGCATTTAAACATATCCAAAACACACACGCACACACACACACACACACACACACACACACACACACACACACTCTCTCTACTACTTGTTGCAGCATTTGAACATATCCAAAATACACACATCACACTCCTTACCTTAACAGATATCCAAAGTGACGTTCTCCTCTGCAACGATAACTGCTTGCAGCATTCTCCAACAGCCATGGATCAAAAAGCTATCCAAAATTACATTTTCTGCAATAATAACTACTGTTTGCAGCATTTGAACATATCCAAATTCCAAAACGATGTCCGATGATAACTGTTCCCGCCCGCTTGCAGCATTTGAACAGCCTTGAGCGCCCAGCCGGAAATGTGTGCAGAGCTGAATTCTGATAGGCTGGTAGCACCGACGGCGCTGACGTCATCATGCACGTGATGACATCAGCCAAAACAGCAGGAAAATTAAAAACGAAGTGGAAAAAATCAGAAATGAAGGGGTGCCACTCAGGAATCGTGGCACCCCATCATTTGGACCCCAAAACTCGGTACAAAACGAGTAATTTGGGATGGTTGGGAGGTATGATGAGTGTGTCTGAGTGAACCTGCCAAGAAAGTACCATGTCAGGGCTACTGTAACAGTTAGAAATGAAAAGCATTCCCCTGTGCAGATCATACAGGAATAATAATTGTGGAATTCTGAGTTGTACACAGATATGTATGTCAAAACTAATAAAGATGATCCCAAACACTGGTGTGTGTCATCTCACTCGTACCTGAAAAATAGAAATGTGTATGTCCTGCAGAATGCATTAACTGAGGTGAACTGAGTTAGCACTGCTTGTCTGCAAACTTTAGTATGGGCATGTCAAATGTGAAAAAAAACAACAGTACATATTGCCATCAGAATGTGTTTTACTTGAGTGTCTGCCAGGTGCTAACCTTTCAATTTCAGCTGTATGTAGCTGTGAATGTAATGAAAAATGAATAAGGCTAACAGGAGCAAACTTAAAACCTACACTGTGTACTCAGGAATCTATATAGCAGAATTTAGTTGTAAAACAATTAAATGTGCAATCCAGCTAATATGCACATGTTTCACAAACAGTGACATCAATGTCTGTTGTGTATGCATAATGTGTACTTCAAATGGGAAACAAATAATGCAACATGTCATAATAAAAGTACCGTGCACAAAAATATGTACTAGATAGAAATGTCACAAGCAACAACAAACCTTCCCAGTAGCTCAGTCTGATAAGGACTAGGCCTGTAGTTAGTAACAGAACAAAAACGGAAGAAATACCTTCCACCAGAATAACGCCAATAACAAGTCAAAAGGTGCAAGGAAGAGCTCAAAGTACAGGATAAAGTCAACCTTTTATTAGAATTAATGCTACAACTTTTCACACGTTTTCGTCTCCAAACAGACTTCATCAGAAATACAAACAACATTTCCTCAACTGTCTTAAATAATCCAATTAATTAAAAACTCACCAATCAATGTCTAAGCTTCATAAATATTAATACATGAACATAAAACATTTAAAATAACAGCACAATTACTTGTGTGAATACTGAACTACATATAATATATTAAAACACATAATTAATATTACTCATACCAATACAGGTCAACACTAAGGGACTCTGGCTAACAAAGTTTGCAGATGATTGCAAACTGGGAGCCATTATTGAATCCCCAAATGATATGGATACTCTACAAAAGGGCCTTACAGAAACAGATGCTTGGTGCCAGAGCCATGGGCTCAAGCTCAATTCCAAGAAATGTATTGTTATCCCCTTTGGGAAAAAACATGTATCCATGAATTACCATATAGGTGGCAGTACACTAAACACAGAAAGTGTGATAAGAGACTTAGGGACACAGGTGGACAGTGGTCTCACCTTCGATAACCACATCGCCACAACAGTCAGGAAATCCTTCTATGTGGCACACCTCATCATGAAGGGCTTTTCATCCAGACAAAAGGAGGTCATTGTCCCACTGAACTCATCCCTCATCAGCCCCATTATAGAATACAATGCCCCATTTGGTATGTACCTCTCAAGACATCTGCAACAACTGGAAAGGCCTCAGAAATACCTCACTAAAAGAATCACAGGCCTAAAGCAGATGCCCTACGCTGACCGCCTTAAAAAACTCCAGCTATACTCTGTCGCATATCGTCTACTCAGAGGCGATCTCTGCTTAACATACAAGGCCATGTCAAACCCAGAGCTGTTGGACATGCTACACTTAAAGAAATCCCAATCCCTCAGAGCTACACGCTCCAGGGATCTAAACCTTGTCATCACAATAAACAAAACATGCTGGAGGGATAGGTTCCTGACCCAGAGACTCCCCAGACTCTGGAATAGATTGCCCATACATGTCAAGCAGAGTGCCTCTTTGGACCTCTTCAAGAGGAACCTTGACGATTGGATGGGAGAAAGGAAATTCACCCCAGGGATCACGTCAGTCACCCTGCTAGACAGGGGTCCAGGAAAGTAAATAATGTGGGAAGAAATAGCCAGGGAATTGTTATGGCTAGGCTTGTATAGGCCCTAGGGCTGATCACCTAGTACCAACCTATGAACCTATGAACCTATGAAATACATATAAAACTTGTATAAAAAATTATATTATATATAAAATAACGCATGTGAACCAATAAATCTCATAGCTTATATGTGCTTATCAAAGGCAATAGCACCACCTACTGGTCAATATAAAATACTAAAACCCCACAGTATACTAAAAATTATGTTAAACTGGTCTAATACCATTACAGTTTTGCTGCCCTAAGTTTTAATAAGGGCACTATAGATAAATGTTCATTCAAACCAGGATGTCTACTAGCATCCAGGGTAACCTGCCAAAACAATTCACAGTATTCGAGGCAGGTTTCCCAGGGTCCCTCCCTAATACCCATAGGGATACTCTCAAGGACAAAAAAGTGTAACCTAGCATGACAACATGTGTTAGTGTGTTTGAAAAGTGCATTTTTCACATTTCTTGTCCTTATGTCGTACATATGTTCATAAATACACCTTCTCAACCTTCGATCCGTATTCCCAATGTGGAATGAACCACATCGGTTACATTCTGCGAGGTATACAACCCTATCGCTACTACAATTGTAATAATCATTTGCCACCAAATTCCTACCCCTACTGGCTAAGTTAATACTTTCTTTGTTGGTAATAAATTCACATTGTTGACAACTTCCACATTTAAATGTACCTTTTCGTTTTCTACTAGAACATCCCCTATCACCCTTCTGGGACTCCAGAAGGCTTTTAAGATTTCTACCCTTTTTATATATAAATTTTAAAGGTCATGTCTTTAAAAAGGGAAGGTCTGTAAATTCCAGAAAACTTTCCCATTCCACTTTCAAAATGTTATTCAAGCCAGTATTATCAATATTAAACTCAGTAATAAATGCTCTAGTCATATCCACATTGTTCACCACATCTATATTCTTCTCAGTTCGTGCATTAAAATTTTCACCTAAAATGGGACAACATTTTCCTTCCCTGAAAGCAAGGACTTCGGCTTTAATATTTTGAATCAACTCTCCTGGATAACCCTTCTCCTGAAAGGACAACTGGAGAAAATCACATTCATCATCAAAATCTGAGTCCTGTGAAATCATTCTACTTACCCGTATAAATTGTTCTTTCACTATACTCTTTTTCTGAAAGAACGGGTGTGCACTAGTATAGTGCAGGTAGGAATTGGAATGTGTGTTTTTACGATACACTTTAGATTTAATACCTCCATTTCCATTTGTTCTACTGTAACATCTAAAAAAAGGTAAGGTATCCCTGGACATGGTATGGGTGAATTTAAGAAAATCAGTAGTAGACTTCATATAATTCAAAAACTCATGTAGCCTAGATTCCGTATCCACCCAAAAAATACAAATATCATCCAGGAACCTAAAGTACTTCACCCAACAGTCCCTATAATCAGACTGAAGTATGTACATTTTCTCTCACCATGCCAAAACTATGTTAGCATAAGTGGGAGCACAGTGTGCACCCATTGCCACACCCTTAATTTGGTGAAAAAATTCACCACCAAAGTATATAAAATTATTTTTGAGGACAGATTCCATCAAGGTAGTAATCACATGTAAATCATTTGAAGAAATATTAAAATCTTCAGTCAAAATTGCCTCCAACCAACTAAGTCCCATTAAGTGAGGAATAACAGAAAAAGGATCCTTGATATCTATGGTCACAAAAATAATATTTCCAAAATTACAATCTACATCTATATTTTTAGGAAATTCCCAAGAATCTTTCAATATCTGACTATTAGAACACCAAATAGATTTGAGCTTAACATCCAGATATTTTGCCAGAGGTGCTGTTTATGACCTGTCCGCTGACACTATCGGCCTCAAAGGTGGATCACTCAGGTCCTTGTGTACCTTCGGAATCCCAAATATGGAGGGAATAATAGGTCGATCATTACTAAGGAAATTATAAGTGTCTCTAGTAATGAGACCCTCCATCAACAGGTCATACAAAACCATATCTATGTTCCTACAGGCGATGTTGATTTCATTTTTTGAAACCCTAGTTTAGGTGTCAATATCGCCTAAAAGGTTAGACATTTTTCCTTCATATATAAGGGAACTCATAATAACAGCACCCCCTCCCTTGTCTGGCTTCATAACTTGTATACTCCGCTCCACTTTTAACTTGTTAAGCATACCCCATTCATCCTTGTTCAAATTAAATACCCTACGCCTTGCATCATTGTAATAGTGTCTTATTTCCTTCTCAACTTTAGACTCAAAATTCCTAAGTTGGGGTGTATGGGAGGGTTAAAAAGACTTTTCCTTTTAAGATTTTGTGTTCCAGCACTTGTGTTTTGATCACAAAACATAATTTCCAAGTTCATTTTTCTTATAAATAATTTTAAATCAAGAATGTATTTAGAAATATCACTCTTAACGTGGGGCACAAATTTAAACCCCTTAGATAAAAGTTTAAAAACCACAGCTGTTAATTCAAAGTCTGAATAGTTAAAAATATTAAAATTTTCATAACTGTGTTTAAAGCCTTCTGAAAAAATACCATTACTCTGTAAACCATAGTTCATACCAAAAGTACCAAAAGTACCTAAAATCTCCCTCTGCCCCCCCCCCCATCACATACCCCGCTTCGCTCCCACCCCATAATTCTGATAATATTGAGGTGGTTCTTGATTCATAATCCTCTTGGACCTGCGAAGCGGGGGGAAGTGTAAAGGGTCATTAGGTGAAACATCCATTTCATTAAAACCATCCCTATTAACATCAAACTGCGCATTGTTCCACCCACTATTGTCATATCCACTCCTGACATAGCCCACCCCCACATTCCTTCTAGGGTCTGGGTAGTAGGTTTTGTTTTTATATTCCAACAAGTCCCTCTCTAATTTCTTCATTTTCCTGCTAATATTAACCTCACATTTCTCTTCCACAGTGTTAAATACAGCAAAATAATTATTCTTTTCAGCATCCAATGTAAACATTAAATCTGAGGTGATATTCTTATTTAACACTTCAATTTCAGCATGCAGTTCCCCAAGAGTAATCTCATTTTGTTTAATAGTAACCCTCACAATGTCCAACCCACACTTGTTAAAAATCTCAAGTAAATCATTGTAACAGTCAGTACCTTTCACAATATTGTTAAGATATTTTGAGACCCTCAAACCTTTAGGAACAATCTTTTTTTTCACACATTCATTTAAATAATCATTGTCAATCTACAGTGCTTTAAATTTAGATAAAAGCTCAGACAATTTAGCCAAAGAGTTCTTGTAAGTGTTCCTTTGCCCTTCATTCTCTAGGGTTTTGGTATTGGTCTCAAGTCTATTAAACAGTTTATGCTCCAGCCACGAGTTAAAATCTTTAAATTTACCATTGCCTTTATAAAAAGAACTACGAAGATTATTACAGTCACCTGCATTTCCTTGGCTTGCCACATTCATTTGGCCAGCAGATACATCACTGTTTGCAGTCAAAAACATTGCAGGAATCCCTAAATCCTGCGTATCAACCCTCTCAGGTGCTTCATTCACCACAGAAGCAGCATTTCGCCCTTGGTTTCGGCCATTCGCCTCAACATCACGCCGGTCGCCATTAAACAAACTCTTTAAAACCTCCTGATTTCCTGGTATAGCACAACTGTGGAGAATGCAGCCCAATGATTGGCTAATCGGCGTCAAAAGGTCGATGAGCTGGGAGAGCTGTCCAATCAGCTTACAAGTTTCTCCCAGGTTGTCCCTCCTCCCTTCCTCAGATTGGAGTGAGGTAAATTAGCTCTCCATATCTCCCAAACATAACTAGTAACAGAACAAAAACGGGAGAAATACCTTCCCACCAGAATAACACCAGTAACAAGTTAAAAGGTGCAAGGAAGAGCTCAAAGTATAGGATAAAGTCAACCTTTTATTAGAATTAGCGCTACAACTTTTCACGCGTTTTCGTCTCCAAACAGACTTCATCAGAAATACAAACAACATTTCCTCAACTGTCTTAAATAATCCAATTAATTAAAAACCCACCAATCAATGTCTAAGCTTCATAAACAAATATGAATATGTATGCATAATGTGTACTTCAAATAGGAAACAAATAATGCAACATGTCACAATAAAAGTACTGTGCACAAACATATGTACTAGATAGAAATGTCACAAGCAATACAAACATCCCCAGTAGCTCAGTCTGATAAGGACTAGGTCTGTAGTTCAATTTTACACACACACCACAGTTCAAATCCAGGGACCACAGCTAACATCTCACAGTCTCGTTCTACAGTTGTAAACTGCAATCTAAATAGAAAAAGTAATGCACTGCAACACATAACATTTTCCATACAAGGCACACACGTAAAGAAATCTGAACAGAAATACTAGTATGATGCGTATAACTATGAAAGGTTTATAATTGCAGTGTTGATCAGCCACAGTCCTACAAATAGATGCAAGCTAGACATCCACACTCTGCAGTCTGGCCCAGACAAGCCTCTCAAGTGTCACGCTGTCATGGATAGTTTCCCCAGTCACCAGGAAACCTGCACACAGATAATGTCACAGTAGATGCATGTGAAAGGCACAACACACACTCCAGGGCCTGCAACTAATATGTGAATCTGAAATATGTGTAGAAACAGCAATGTAATGTGCACACAGTTCATCTGCACAGGGCCCACATGCAAAGAAATTGGTATAGAAACAGGTCTGATGTGTATAACTAAAATAAGGGTACAATTGCTCTGTTGATATCTATAGCTGTTGGTGCGCTGTAGCAGCCCCAAGTCTCAGGTAGAGTGTAAGTGTGGTCAGAATATAGAGTAGTGAATAGTAGTGTATTGACAAATATACTTGATAGCAATTGTCAATTGAATCTGTTCACTTCCCCCACCACTCAGCTGTTCCAACCATCACACTAAACCAACATGGGTATGTTCCTAAACAAACCCCTACTGTTGGGACCATTGTTCCATTTGGTTTATCATTGTTTAAACTGTGTGCATATTAATATTCCCTGATGAATAATCATTTTATTGTCTGCCTGACATGCCGTTGCAACCCTGAAAGCCATTCCATATATGCATGGGGTCTGTTTGCTATGGTACTGTTATAATTGCACTGTTTCGGGTTAATGGGAATATCCATGCATGCTATTTTGACTAATGTTGTAATGTGCTGTGCATGACTAACCAATATTCATTGTTAATTTCCACACCACAGCACATATGGGAAGGCAGATCCCAGCAGATCTACCTCTACTACCCCATTTGGCCGAGGCACCGGGTCCCAGCATGTCTGGGACCCAACCCAGACCTCCCTCATCTGCTGGTCCTGCACCAACCTTAGGTGGAACCACTGCAGGGGATGGGGCTCACCCCCCTGCAAGTGGGCGCGGTGAGGATGTTGTCACCCGGGACAAGGTCTGTGACATGGTCCGCAGTGTCCTCCAGACAGGGCTGGATGACCGTCTGTGCCAGTTGGAAGGCAGGCTGGTGCAGCTAGAGGGGCAGGTGGCCCCTCCAGCCCAGCCCCCAGCACAGCCACCTTCGGGGCTGTGAAGGAGTAGTGGTGAATGCCATTGGGTGGGGACATCAGTGCCACTACTACCATCTGGGGGGCTCATAAGCCTCAGATTCCCAACTATCCTACCCGTCAAGGTGTTTACCCCCCCATGTGTCATATACCACCCCTGTCTGCTTTCTTGTCTGTCTTGTCTGTCTACAAATGCAACCTCTCCTACCAAACCTCCCTCACCACACTTACCAATAATCCTTCCTTAACATCTCACTCTCACCTTAAAAAAAGGGCATCTGTCCCACAAAAAAAAATCACATTCCATACATAGCTCTGCATTTCACCCAGAGACATGCACGCACCACACAATTTAACCCTACCAATCATCCGTATTGTATGATGCCCACATACCTT
>NC_056746.1:1254136746-1254149246 GCF_019279795.1 Protopterus annectens
TTTGTTATTCTTTATGTCTTTCAGGCACCATATCTAGAGAGTGGCTGCCAGTTTATTCTCCCCAGGAAAATGATGTGATAATCAACTACCTGGTGCAGCACCACCACACCCTCTTTGGCCATACAGCCCATGATCTGCAGGAGAGGACCGCCCTATGAAACGAGCTCATCCACAGGGTAAACAATGTCGGCCTGCATAACCACAGTTATGAGCAGGTCTGACATCAGTGCACTGACCTCATCCGCCACGCCAGTCAGCATGCTGCTGCAGTTAGGAGGGACCAGCTAGCCAATGGGGGGGTCATGCCATACAGCTCCTCTCACACATGCTGAGGAGCTCCTCATCAGCCTCGGGACACCTACCCACCAGCAAAGCCAAGACCCAGCTGATAGCATTGGGGAGTTGGGTGCTACGCACACAATGGACAAGGAGCATGCAGGTAAGGCCACAGGGCACGTCAGTAGATCACTGTTGCTTATCCATCTCCATCTGTAGAGATTAATTGTGCATATGTGAGATAAAATATATATTCTCTGTTGTTGCATTGTAGTAATGAACAGATGTGCATAATCTGTAGTATTGTGGGTTTGTACTGTTGATGTACTGAAATGCTGCTCCCACCCTTTACCAATGCCACAGGTGTGGTTACTGGCATCACATCTCTCACACAACTATGTAGGTCCCTCTGGTATACCTCTGGGGCAGCAGCTTGTAGCTGGTGAGTGCGGTGTTGTTTGTTCAGGTTTGCCAATACACCGGCCATGTTATGGCCATGGTATCAGCCATGCCCAAATTTAACACACCTACCCATAATGCATGCTGTACATGTTCACTTATTGTTGCTGTTAACTGCACTGTATCACAGTGGTCACCACGGTGGCATATCTAAAGGGTATGTAAGAGTCCTGCAATATAACTAACAACCTGTCATTGCAAGATGTGTGCACAGAGATGAACATAATGGTGGGACAAATGGCCTACAGTAGGAACATGTCTGAAACATCATCCTTATACAGCGCTACAACAGTGCATATACCACTATTACAATGGCAACTGTTACAAATCTACACAACGGCATATCACAATACCACATTCCACAACCCTTACAACCTGTAATGTGGTCCTAACATGAGCAATGAATGTGTAATATGGAATCCTATGTTAGGACAGCAAATATGTGGGATACATACCTTAACAAACACTGGAAGCATATGTGTACACACACTCCAAATAACATATTGTGGAAGCAGCTTTTGATGCACTGGCAGCATTCACTCTTCATGAGTATACACCTTCCATCAAGTACAGGTTCTCAATGTCACATCAAGAAATGGTCTGCTGTCCAAGATGTATGTTTGTCACATTTGCCCACTTACCTGCAACAGAGGCAGCCGTGGTTTGCACACATCTTACAAGCCATGGAATGGATCCCATATCCAACAGGTAGCACGCAGGACTGGGACATGTAGCCTTACCTCACCATTGCATATACCATGGCAAACAGTGCAGACAATCATGTATGTGATGAGGAAGTATGGGACAACATTAATGTAGAAAATAAACAGATGGACATCCAAGACAGATGACAACACATGCTGCAAACTGGGCATGAAGGCTGCCTAAAAACATGGCATAACACTGAGGGAGTTGCAGGAATGTCTAGCAAGTACTGGCTGCACAGTACCTGTTTTGACAATCGCCTGAACTCTGCTTAAGTGTGGCCTATGGGTTAGGGTAATCAGATGGGATAGTTGTTCCACAGGAAACATCTGCCAGGGCTCTCTACAGGGAACATATGCATAACATCAAAAGTCCCACAAAGGCATGTTTTGCAATGTGTAATGGTGTATCAAGACCAAGTTTGAAACCTACAGACAGTATCAATTAAGATACATGTGCTGCACAAGCAACACCTCACTCCACCTCAGGACCACCATCCCCATCTATACCTTGCTGGTGTCAGTGTACACCTGTATGTTTGCTATTCATTAGCAGGGACTAGGCCGGTGCACATGGTGTTCTGAATTTGGGACACTGCAAAATGACACTCATGTATGGCCCATAGTTGTCAAGCATCTGCAAAAAGGCTGAGGATGGGGAGGGGTGTCATCCTGAAACACAACAGTGAACTGAAGCAGACATCCAAAGCTCACTAAGAATGGCTGTATCTGCACACAGTCAAGGTCATGAATTGTGGCAGACATAACCCTGACTTCACAGCAATAGTGATGGCATTATGTGACCTCCAAGTTCTGTGCACATGAGCTAACCTTGCAATCTTGCAAAGTTGGTGGACATTGGTAGGGCAGAATGACCAAATACTGACAAGTGCAGATGGGCCATTCTAGTATACCCCTTCCAGGAATAGTGATTGCTGTAGTACACTTAATAGTTGATGCAACAAACCATCATGTTAAGGGTGTGCACACTTATGCACCCAAATATTGTATGCATCTCAATCAGCATCTGCACAACTAACACATTTGTTTGATACTGCATTTGATTGCACAGGTCATATGTCGTATATCAGGTTCATGTAATGTTAACATATGCAGTAGTGTGACTGCATGGCATATCAGGGAAGAGGATGCCATGTCAATAAGGGTGTGTACACTCCTCATAGCCACAGTAGGGTTTGAAGGTTGTCAGTGAAATTGTATTTTATTGCTCTTACATGCACTGCTGATGATGAGATCTGCAAATCAGACATCAGGCATTCACTACTGACATCTGTCCACATATCATCCCAGGTATGTGTCAGACAAACACATAGGAGCTGTGAGCAGTAGAGCAAACATGACTGATACACATATACACATTCAGCAATGGCATGCACACCTGTGAGGTATGGTGCACAGTACATGCCAGGGTGCTGAACAGATGCACAGCAATACTATGTACATGGGTGCAGTGTGTTCCAGGGGAAGGGGCATCAGCTACTAACACAACTCATGCATCACAGAGATGTATAATGTTGGTAACAGGGATTGACTATAGCTGCAGTGCATGCTGTTGAGTGCCATATGTCATGCATGTTGACAATTGGGTAATGAGAGGTCTGTGTGTAATATCTTTGTGTAAACTCACCTGTAAGTGAGTGAGTGTATATGTCATGCATGTTGACAGATGGGTAATGAGAGGTCTGTGTGTAATATCTTTGTGCAAACTCACCTGTAAGTGAGTGTATGTGTGTGCGCATGTGTGTGTGTGTGTGTGTGTGTGTGTGTGTGTGTGTGTGTGTGTGTGTGTGTGTATATATGGTTAAGCAATGACGTACAGGTCTTAAAGTGTGTTTCTTGTTTTTCCCTCACAGGTGGCTAGGTGGGTCAGGGTCCCTCCTGCAGGCAAACTGATGTTAGTGTCCATACAGACTCTGACAATGATGATAGGTGTGGTGAGGCACAGGCAGGGTTGTCACGGGCTGAAGCTGTGCCATCATTTGACATTCCACTATTATCTACCCCATCCCCACACACAGTCACATTGCCTATACATACCCCATCACCAGTGTCCATAGATGAGGGACAGATGGTGGGTGGTGGCATGGGACAGGACAGTGTGGTGACTATGGCATGTTTGTCTGGACACAGCAGCCATAGCCAGATGCCCGGTGAGGTACCACACAGGCAGGTGTACAGGGGTGCTCATAGGAGGGATGCTGGTCATCATGCCCGTGGCAGAAGTGCCACAGTTGGTGTCACCAGACGCATATTTCAGGCCATAATGGAGGCGCAGGCATGTATGGAACATTATACCAGACAGGGTCTGAGGCTCCAGAGGGCTACTCATTCTGCAGTTATTGACAACATCTTACAGGTGCCTACCATTATTTTGCAGAGGTCCTGGATAGACAGTTGGGTGAGATGGTGGGAATTACAAATACTGAAACTGCTGAAACAACTTGACAAAGCACCCAAAGGACGACACAGGAAGGATAAAACCAAAATGCAAAGTTTATGAAGCACTTCTCGTCAGGTTCACTGACCCAACTTCCTCAGATAACAGCCAAATAATGCATACAAATTTTAAATACATTCAAATTACATTCAAAAGTCACATGATAAAATCATTTACATAATAAATTGCTAACAATTAACTACAAAGTGTCTCATCGCATTCTTTAAACTATCTTGCTTTTACAGTGATAACCTTACTAATGAAAATGTTAAACTAAAACAAAACCTCACAAGACATCTACAAGAACTGGAAAGGCCACAGAAATACCTCACAAAGAGGATTACTGGCCTCAAACAGATGCCCTACGCAGACCGTCTCAAAAAACTCCAGTTTTACTCTGTCGCATATCGCCTACTCAGAGGCAATCTCTGCCTAACATACAAAGCTATGTAAAACCCAGAGCTGTTGGACATGCTCTACTTAAAAAGACATATGTCATCATCAGGGGAGAGTACCACATCTTGGCTTGTACTTGGTAGTGCCAGTGGAACCCCTGGCAGGCACAGTTCTCATGTCCGTGGCCGGAGATGAACTGCACACCCTGCCAGGCACGGTCTGCAGCTGTCCAACAAACTCCTGTATAGGGAAGACACATCACCAACACAGCTACGGCAACCTTATACCTACACACACCACATCTGCACAGCCCAGTTAATAATGAAACCCCCCAAACACAAACATATGATGTCAAACAAATGTCTCAGCCTAGGTCTCTGGCAAACCCACAACACACCCTGTGCATATGATGATACCTGTGCCACATCCTTGTCATCCATAACATCAATGCAGGGACAGGCTAATATGATTCTGATGCACAGGGTGACTGTACTAAAGTGTACCAATGTAATGCTGTGTAACATGTTTTCAGCACTGAAGTTTAATGCTTACATGTCAGGATGTGTAGCTGTCCAGCCATGATGCATTATAGCTGTTATTAACACTGAGTGATTGTGGTCTCCATAATGTATTCTGTTTCTGTTGTAGGTGTCTATGTGTCAGCAGGAGTTTGGTCTGCTGTTGTTTCCTACAAGGGGTAAGGCACTGTGGTGACACCTTGACTGTGCCATATCCTGGGTACAGCTGAACACAAGTCACAGGTCTGTATAACAGTTACAGCATGTGACACATGCCTGATAGGTCTGAAGAGTGTAAGAAGGTGAGTAAATGGTGGCTGATGTCAGCAGCCCATCTAAAGTGGACAATGGTAAGTGTACTGGGTGGTACACACCACATGTTTGTGTATAACACACACACACACACACACACACACACACACACACACACACACACACACACACACAAACACACACACACACACACACACACACACACACAAACAGAGGCTTTGGTATTGATGCAATACACACAGAATACTGTACACATGGATGTATGTACTTTTGCAGGTAACCCATTTTAGCCTATGCAATTCTACCAAGACAGAATTGGCACAATAGCACATTGGGAAATAATCAGTCTGCTAGTTTAATGTCACTGACGATGGTACTGGCAGGGTATATGTCCCCTTCCCCAATATAGTGCAATCCTCAACTTGGTAAACATAGGTGTGATAGCATGCGTGGCACAGCTCTACCCTTTGGAGGGTGTGGGGTGGTGTATTACCACAGATAGTGGGATTGACAACTACTTAACCTGTTAACATAAACTCTACAGTATTACACCTGACTAAGCGGTGGGAATACACACAATAATTACAATGATGGTGGCCGTGTCCACAAGATCCACACCCAGCTATATATACCAACCCCAGTATCGCTGTACAGCTATACAGTGGGGAAGAGGGCATTTACACATCTACTACTAGTTTTGATGGAATGAATTTCCACAAGATGATACCTGTGAAATGTTAGCATTTGCCAGTCAGTTATTGGACAGATGACATCCTGGGACATGTATTTTCTGCAAACTGAAGTAGCTCCCTTCACATACACACACACTCATACTTGGCAACACTGAGATTAGAACCCCTACCTAGGTACTTATTGCTACTAATGTGTGTGGCCATAATTACACACACCACACAGCTTTTAGGATGAGGTGTGTCCCAGGTTACTTGTTCATAGGTTCATATGTTCATAGGTTGGTACTAGGCTATCGGCCCTAGGGCCTATGCAAGCCTAGCCATAACAATTCCCTGGATATTTCTTCCCACAATATTTACTTCTCTGGACCCCTGTCTAGCAGGGTGACTGACATGATCCCCGGGGTGAATTTCCTATCTCCCATCCAATCATCAAGGTTCCCTTTGAAGAGGGCCAATGAGGCACTCTGCTTGACATGTATGGGCAGTCTATTCCAGAGTATGGGGAGTCTCTGGGTCAGGAACCTATCCCTCCAGCATGTTTTGTTCATTGTGATGACAAGATTTAGATCCCTGGAGCATGTGGCTCTGAGGGATTGGGATTTCTTTAAGTGGAGCATGTCCAACAGCTCAGGGTTTGACATGGCCTTGTATGTTAAGCAGAGATCGCCTCTGAGTAGACAATATGCCACAGAGTATAGCTGGAGTTTTTTTAGACGGTCAGCATATGGAATCTGCTTTAGGCCTGTGATTCTTTTTGTGAGGTATTTCTGTGGCCTTTCCAGCTGTTGCAAATGTCTTGTGAGGTACATATCAAACGGGGCATTATACTCTATAATGGGTCTAATGAGGGATGAGTACAGTGGGACAATGACCTCATTTTTTCTGGATGAAAAGCCGTTAGTGATGAGGTGTGCCACACAAAAGGATTTCCTGACTGTTGTGGCGATGTGGTTATCGAAAGTGAGACCACTGTCCACCTGTGTCCCTAAGTCTCTCATCACACTTTCAATGTTTAGTGTCCTGCCACCTATGTGGTAATTCATGGGTACATGTTTTTTTCCAAAGGGGATAACTATACATTTCTTGGCATTAAGCTTGAGCCAATGGCTCTGGCACCAGGCATCTGTTTCTGCAAGGCTCTTTTATAGAATATCCACATCATTTGGGGATTCGATAATGGCTCCCAGTTTACAGTCATCTGCAAACTTTGTTAGCCAGAGTCCTTTAGTGTTGGCCTGTACTTTAGAGAAGTAGATGCCAAACAAGAGTGGTCCCAGGACTGAGGTACTCCACTTGTCACTTGTCTGGAGCTGGATTTGGAGTCAGCTACTTTTACAGTCTGGGTTCTGTCAGTAAGCCAGTTGGCAACCCATCGAGTGATGTAGGGATTTATGCCCAGCTTAGTAAGTTTATCTATGATTCCAGAGTGGAGGATGGTGTTGAAGGATTTGGCAAGGTCCAGATAGGCTGTGTGGACTGCCTTACCCTTGTCCACAGCTCTGGAGACTGATTCGAAGAAGTCAATCAGATTCAGGAGACAAGATCGGCCCTTCACAAACCCAAACTTGGTGGGGTCCAGTGTTTGAAGGTTGCCAGTGTCTTTGTTTATAAGTTCCATGATAATGCGTTCCATGCCCTTGCAGATCAGGCTTGTCAGACTGATGGGATGGTAGTTCCCAGGATCCAAGGTGGATTCTCCCTTGTGGAGCGGGATAACTGTAGCTGTGCACCACTCAGTGGGCACAAAGCCTGAGGTGCGGCTATGATTAAACATGACACTTAGGTGAGGTGCCAGTTCATTTTGTAGTTCATGTAGTACACAGCCTGGGATGTCATCTGGTCCCATGGATGCTGTATTCTTAGCATTGGAGAGTGCAGTTTCTACCTGTGTGGCCGTGATTATCAGAATTTGGCAATCTTTTGGTATTGAGATGGGCCCTTTAGGGGGTGAGAGGGGGGTGAAGTTGGCACTAAATCGATCTGCCAGGATATTGGCAATATCTTTGGGATCAGTATATTCAATGCCATTCTTTTGTAGCTCAGAGCAGATCTGAGCATTGCCATTTAGATTCTTGACATAACTATAGAATGCCTTGTGATTGTCTATGGAATATTTGGCAATTTTATTTTCGTAACTAGCTTTTGAGGATTTTAAGAGGGATCTCAGCTTCTTACTGAGGCTGGTGAGGGAGTTTTTTGCATCCTGGGATTTTCCTCTTCTCTGTAACAGTTTCTTCCTTCTGTTGTATAGTTTGTTTGTAGCAGGGGACCACCAGATTGGCTTCCTTTTTTTGGAGAAGAGCATCTTGGTTCTATTTGGGATGGCACGATTCATGCACAAGTGGATGTGCTCATACAGTGCCTTAGTGTAGGATTCTGCAGTCGAACTTCCAGATCTCGTCTGCATAGGTGTTGTGAAGTTTGTCACTTCTGACTTCAGTAGCATGTAGTTGGCTTTGGAGAAGTTTTTTAAGGAGGTTTCCTTATTGGATGGTGGGGGTGGGATGTGGATGTCAAAGGTGATTTGCTTATGGTCAGACCTGACCAATGAGGGGGTGACCACTGGTGTGGAGCATCTATCTCCCATGTTGGTAATGACCAGGTCTAGGATATTGGAACCCCTGGTGTGACAATGGATTAGTTGATCCAGGGCATTGGAATTTATGAATTCCAAGAACCATTGGGAAAAGGAGTTGATACCCGAGTAGTTTTCCCAATTAATGGCAGGGTAGTTGAAATCCCCCAGTATTAGGGTGTTTGGTTGTATCTTAATATTTCCAGTATGTTTAGAAAGGTGTAGTGAGAATCTTGGGGCATGGTGGGGGATCTGTAGCAAGCTACAATTTGGATGGTAGTCTTACCTAGTTTAAATTGCACCTGGAGAATTTCAGATGCATTGTGTTGGGCAACTAGCCTAGAGGTGTGAATATCCTTGGTGAATATGGACACTCCTCCACCTTTAGTGTTTTGGTCTTGGTTTTGTGGCCAAAAAGTGTGGTAAGAATTGTAGCCTGGCATTGCAGGGGTGCTCTCTGGAGCCTTAAACCAGGTCTCAGTTACTGCACAGATAACAATGTTCTCCATTTTTAGGAGTGCCTCCAGAGACATGCATTTTGAGGTTTAGACTTCTAGCATTGAGTAGCATTCCCTTCAGATTTTGCATGCTTGTATCTGTTTCTGTTACGGTGGTGGTTTTATCCTTTGAACCTTGCCTAAAAAAGGCACTATAGGGGTGGCAAGAGCATTAGCCAGTAACCTGAATCCCAGGGGTGACAGGTGCAGACCATCTCTGGCAAAGCATCGTGGTTTGTCGATCATGTCTTCCCAGGCAGACAAATACTGGATCCCCTTTAAATGACACCAGAAGCTTAGCCAATTGTTGAAGTCAACCATTTTGTCCTTATACTGTGGTATAATTCTGGGTGAAGGCAGGATGCTACTCAAGGCTAGGGTCAAACCTGCCTGGGTCACATGATCCAAGAGCTCTTCTATGTCTCTTTTCATGTAGTCCAGGGAGGTACGTCTCACATCATTCACTCCAGCATGGACAATGACAGAGTTGTATTTGTACTTGTTGTGGAGTGACTTGAGTGCATGCGTTATGTGGCGGATCCTGGCACCCAACAGGCAGCTGACTGTAATTTTTTCCTTGTTCAGCCTGGTGAGTGGGATATCAGTGTGCCTGACTATAGAGTCACATATGACTAAAGTGTTGGGTACATTGTCTTGCCTTAGGGGCTGTTGTTGGGTGGCACACTGGTGTTGTGAGCTATGCGTCACTTGGGTTGTGACTGGTGTTTGTTTGCATTTCAGCTTTGGAGGTCCTTGTTGCTTGGGCAGGTTAATGTTAAGGGCCTCCGCATATGTGGGTTTAGTGTTGCTATGTGTGGTTGTTGATGGTGTGGGTTTTGAAGGGATGTGAGTTGCTTGAGGTGTAATGCAGGTGTTAACCTTCTCCTCTTGACTGTCTAGCACAATCTTGGCCAGAGAGAGCTTTGCTTCCAGTTAGGCTATGTAAGTGCATCTCTTGCAGGGTGTAGTGTTGTGTGGTAGGAGGAGAGGCTTGTCTGTGTACATGAGGCAGTTGCCGCACTGCCCCAGTATGCCCAGATTCACCAGGTGGACAGGAGAAATCACTGGAAGCTGACCCTTGGACATGCTTGTTTAGGTGCTTTTTTGTAAAGTTTAAGAGCTGTTTTCCCTTACCTTTGCAAGCTACTTTGCAATTATAGGCTGTTTAGTGCCTATGATTAATTTCTCCTTATTGACAAGGAGAGCTGAGTGCTTGAATCAGTTTCAGGCTTCCTAGTGCTTTCCAGCAGGTTCTAGAGCAAGTGCTAGTCACAGGGGTTCAGATTTTAGTGCTACTACTGAGAAACCAGCTAGTACTAAGGGAAAATTTGAAGAGCAGACTTTCTGGCACCTGGAATAGTTTAACTGTAGCCTTGCAGTGCTGCACGATGCGAAAAATGTGCAACACACGCATTTTTAAGCCTGAAAGTTGAAAGGGATAGAAATCAGCCCAAAAAAGGCTAATAAAATTACAATTTCAGAGCTGGAAACCACTCCTCTAGCGTTAGATAGGCAGTACAATGCTCACCAGTCCCACTGGTAAGCAGTAAGACTTCCCTCTACCACAGCAAGGTCTGGATAGCTCTGAGCACAAAAAATAAAGTCCTGAGACAAGCAAAGCCTGGGATGTAGACTGGCTAGAAAAGGTGGGAAACGAGCAAACAAGATAGTATTTTTTTTTGTTGAAACACACTAAACAATGCAATAATACAGTAAATAAACACAGAAAAGGCTAACACACTTGAGTGTGTAGTCCTAAACAGTAAATGCAATTAAAACTCTACAAAATTAGCAATTTAAAACTTTTTAAATGAAGCAAGGCAAGTGCACAACTGAAACATGATTTAAGAGGCAGTAACACAGCAGAATAAGTAGCTAGTCTACATATACAGAGAAGTCTATATATACAGAAAAGCAGCTAAAATACACAAACACTTCAGATGCAGTGCAACCTAGAGTTCTTGAGTTGTAGCAATATTAAGGCAATTGCAGTTATAATAAATGCTTTAAAATATACTCTATATTTCCAAAATGTTTGAGAAGTACAGTCAGAACCAAGGAGATTCAGGCAAAAAAAAAATTATTTTTTTTTTGAAAGGGAAAAGGAGAAACAGAAGGCCTTATCAAATGTTCTCTCTGTATTAGGTAGAATGAGCTAATGACACTAGACTGGGAGGAGTGTCCCAGATCAGATTTACAGTAGGGGCGAGCAACTGCAAAGCCACCATATATAACAGCAAGACACCAACAGGGTGGGGACAATACTAAAGCTATTAGCCTACAGACAGTAAGCACTACAGAAAGCCACAAAATGAAAGTTTCTAAACAGATAAAGGAGCAATGAGACTCTACAGAATGCTTTTTTGACTGCAAAACAAATCAGTTACCCGTGCAGATTAGTTAATAGCAATAAATATGCACTCAAAAACTGTGCAGCAGGCAATCAAAAGTGCTATATATAAATTGCTAGAAACAATAATCAGTATAAATAATCGAAGATATGAAGATGTGAGGAACATCACCAGGCCTTGTACAGTATGGTAATGGGGGATGTACTGGTAGTTTATGAACAAAACATGGTGTGACATACTGTCATATACACATTGACAAACACATAACAGTCATACACACATCTGAGAGGCCTGGGTTTATCAGTGCTAACTACCTTGTCAGTGTGTCCATTCTGTTACAGGTAAGTTGCACACAGCACATGCATCATTGGTCTGGATAGTGTAATCAATTACCTATATGGTTGATGGTGACAGTGGTCCCCATACAGTGGACCTTAGGACAAGTACTGGGGGTACCATGGTGCAAAGACAGTATACCCAGCACCCACACCCCACATTGGATATGGTACTCACTGAAACCCATGATAATATTCTGACATACCCACAATCAGACAATGACCAGGACTACAATACAACCCCTTGTCTATCTCAAGAGTTCTACTACAGGGGTATGCATCTATTGCACATGCCACAGGGATTGTAGGGTGATGCTTTGCCATGTCTCTCCTATGGTCAGCAACATCACTATCCTTTATACTGTATGGCAAGGTGTATTGTATTAGGAGAATGTGGCCTCAGAATGCTCTATCCTACAAATATACACACTTGCAAGCATACACACATTTGCCAGGACTCAGAGGGTAAACCATGCCTTGCTTATCTACTCATTTATACAACAGTGTTGTGCTGGTACTGCAAGCTCCAGGTAGCCCACAGGGTGAACAAGGTACATGTAATGTCCATTACAGCAGCAGCCATATCTAACTATGGCAATCGGGGATGTAGTGGGTGTGAAGTCCCTCAGGGTATTATCAACTACAGGTTTACAAACACACAGACACTGTTATTCTCAGTAATGCACACTGACACATTTGTCAGTACTGGGGTCCATATGTGCAGGTGTTCCTAGGTGTGTACCAGGATATTGTCCATGGAGAGATGAGAAGAGTAGGGGATGTGGGTACAGTGGTATCATGCCACCTGCCATTTGTCAGCAGGCCATCTATCAACTGATGCCACATGAATGATCCTCAGAGCGAGAGGTAAATACAACATCCAATCATCTGGTTGCCTCTTGCAGAGGGCCAGTGAGGTGCTCCAACTGACATTTATGCAACATGTACTACATAACATGGTCA